>NC_043754.1:27883697-27944832 GCF_902148845.1 Salarias fasciatus | reverse complement strand
TGGCAGTTATAGCAATTTCCAATAGAGAAGGATTTGTTGATGATAGTTAGAAAGTTTAACCGGAAAAAAGTATGTACTATATTATATGTCAAACCGAAAGATTTATGGCCCCCCAATAAACCCCTCCCCTCGCCATTTGTGCACCATTTGTCCAGCGTTTGTCCACTGCGCATTTGCCCCCCCCCCAACTTCCTTCCGTCTGAGGTCTTTTGAAGTTTTTACGATGTGTTAGGTGTTGACACATAAAAATGCGCCCGGGTGATGTGACAAAGGGCCTTCAAGTGTTTCACAATTTGTACAGTACGCCTACACCACGAGACAAGAGAAAAAAAATAATAAAGACAGGATTTAAGGTCGGCGATGTTGTCAGAATATCCAAGTTGTGAGGGGTCTTCGATAAAAAATACGAACAGAGATTCATGAACAAAGTATTTACGGTGTCAGAATGCATTCCGCGTACTCCGCGTACATAAACTCAAAGATTATGACGGCGAAGTGATCGAAGGTTCATTCTGTGAGACGGAGCTGCAGAAAGGGAAAAAAAAAGACTCATTAACATTTCTCAATCATACAATTTTCAAACAGTCTGTTAGATATTACATTTTACTACAAATAGATATGTCAGGGTGTCTGTAGCACTTTAGATGGTTATATGACCTTTTTAAAGCTCTCCAGAGGTGAACCTAAAAATTATGATCTAAACAAGAAACTCAGGTTTCATCTTAACATGTAAAGCAAATAATCAAAAGTGCTACTATTTGTGACCTGAAGATAACCAAATCTGCTCCTAACTTGAAATTTTAAGTTACTGCTCTCAAAACTTTGAAACATGTCGTGTCCTTTGTGATAAGCATCGTGAAATTCTCTGATATTTCCCAGTTAACGTGATCACTGGAAAACCTTCACATCCACCCAAGTTCTAATATATAGATCTGAAAATACAACTCAAAAGGAGGTAAGGTTTTTAAAAAGTGTATAAAATACAAGAAAAGGTATAAATGAATAGTAAAATCATTCAAAGACAGAGTCTCATTCTAAATATTCAAAATAAAGCCACACAAACTTAATCAGGAAGCGTAGACACGCGCTTGAATAAAAACAGAATAACTGGTTGATAATTTTCACAAACTCAAATTCAATTTTCTGTATAAGAGACAATAATGATGTTGTCGATGTACGCCAAACAAAACCGAGTCAGCAGGTCATGTCAGCTCTGAAAGCTGCTGTCTCACAGCTGCAGCGTAGACGGTTGGACTGTCTGAAAAAAAACAAACAACGTTAAACTTGTAAAGCGATATTGTTGGTCACAGAAGGTGAAACTAAACAAATCCTATGTATTCCTGTGTACAGCAGAACACAAATACACAACTGTGTACCATTTCGCTCTGGCTGCTATTGATACTAAGATAGCATTAACATCTGGTACAACCGGAGTTAAAGGAATGACGCTGACTTTATTTATTTTCCTCGGGTCCTGTGCAAATCTGTACTTCTTTGTTCCTGGTTTCAAAAATGGGGTTTATTGGGTGTGTTTGGAGACAGACATGACACTCCTTGTTTCAGCATTGTTTGAACCACTGGTCTGATCCCCAGTTCTTTTTCCTTTGATAAGAGATACTGTTTAACACAAACAGGATATTTCGCATAGTTAATTGTTGCTTGATAAGGTTCCACAGCCAGCAATCCTACATGATTTGCAAATACAGATTTTCTTCTCCTTTCTAACAAATCCACAGAAACATTACCAAAGAACAAAATATGACAACCCCTTGTAAGAGCAGCATTTATATCAGAACAAAGAGAACAAAATAAAGTGCTTAGATTAAGAAACATATACAAACATCAGCTTTACATACCTTTTCCTGTTGCAATTTCTTTTCTGAACAGTCTCAACCAGCTGCACAAGAAAACAGAATATCAGCTCAATATACATTTTCTCACTCTTTTTCTACTCTGACAGACAGTAATCACTCCGTGCTGCAGTTTGCTCCACTGTTTTAGGTGGTGTAAAGATTTGTTGTGCTTCCACTCTTGTCTGTATCTGGTTTATAGCACTCCCTACATATAACGTGACTCTGTAGCTCGTCTGATACTTTAAAACTGAACCATCTCCGAATTACTGAGCCACTGTTTTTTTTTTTTTTTTTTTACTGAATGGGGTTTTTATTGGGGTGTTGTTTGGGACACACATGGCACAATGACTCCTCGTTTCAGCATTGATTGAACCACTGGTCTGACCCCATTTCTTTTTCCATTTGATCATGGATACTGTTTTAACAAACAGGATATTCCGCATAGTTAATTGTTGCTTGATAAGGTTCCATACCCAGCAGTCCTACATGATCTGCGTGCTGCGTCCATAATTTAGATGGAACAGACGCTCAAACTGACGGAGGTTGTAACAACACATCCAACTGAACTTCTGCTTTTGTTGTATTTTGCAGGATTTTAATGAACAAAAATGCAAAGTGTCCTCATCATACGACCAAACAATAACATTTTAGTTGCTATCTTCATCATCTGGTTGTCTATGAAGAAACTGGTAACAAATGTCAAGCATTTTAGTCCCAGTGATCATTTGTAACTGCACTTTGAAGTTTTTACGATGGGTTAGGTGTTGAGGAGATGAGTAGGAGCAAGACAGACGGATAGAGGGGGTGAATTTATATTGTACTCAGAGATGGCAGAAAAGTGTGCCATGAAGAAAGTTAGGGTGGAAGATGTGAAAGATTTTTTATCATCTCAAGACACCTATACTCTGCATAAACCGGCCAGGGTACATTTTCCAAGGAACAGAGTTTTTGTTACAAGACCTCTCAAACAGTTTCAGGCAGACCTTTGCGATAGGAAGACGGGCTCACCTTTCCTCCTCTCCTCTCTTTCATCCTCTGGTTGTCTATGAAGAAACTGCTAACAAATGTCAAGCATTTTAGTCACTGACCCAGTGACATCTGTACTGCACCGATGAATGGTTCAATGTTTCCGTGCACATCTTTTAATAATAACATCAGTCCCTCTGGAGAGAGAGAGACAAACAGTATTTGTGGACTTTCTACTCTGTCTGAGAATGGTTTATCTACTGGTCTGCTTGACAGGATGCTAATGTTCTGATTCCCTCTATTGTGAACAGTCAAGTCACCACATCAACATTTAGCAAAACAGAGGCTGCTTTTGCCAAACAGTGAAATACTGTCCTACCGTCTGATGTAGTTTGGAATGTTTTACTGTTACTCACTCTGGAGCACAAATTCTATAATCTTAATTGTGATAGCATATCTTTTTCCTAAATCACAAACACATGTTGAAATTTCCAGCCATCTCTCTCAACCGGTAACATATAACCATCTAAAGTGCTACAGACACCCTGACATATCTATTTGTAGTAAAATGTAATATCTAACAGACTGTTTGAAAATTGTATGATTGAGAAATGTTAATGAGTTAAATGTTAATGAGTCTATTTTTTTCCCTTTCTGCAGCTCCGTCTCACAGAATGAACCTTCGATCACTTCCGTCATAATCTTTGAGTTTATGTACGCGGAGTACGCGGAATGCATTCTGACTAGGGCTGTCACGATATCAAATTTTCTCTTCACGATAATCATGACCAAAAAATATCACAATAACGATATTATCACGATATCAGCAAAAAATTAACTAATAATGGTACATTCAGATTCATCTTTAATTTTATTTTGTTTGTTTTCTCTCTTTTCCCAGATGAATTACATTCAGAATACCTGTCAAATAAGGTGTTGAAACAATATGAGAACAGTAACTGTACAACTGCATACAAAAAGTGTAGTTACACTCCACTAATTAAAATCTGATAAACTGATTAACAGAGGATCCACACGCAGAGGCTTAATTACGTAGGGCTGGTGGGTTATGAAAACCCACGCGGACCCTCTTGGGTTGAAATCCTGTCCCACCACCACACTGCCGAGGATTTTTGTTTGTTTGTTTGTTTAAATCCGAGGCGGAATGAGCAGCAGCTGCTTCTCTCCAGTCAGAGGCGCCGCTACTGGCTAGGGCCCCGAGCTGAAGGGGGCCCCGACAGACGGCGGATATCAGCGACACAACTTGAAACCCACTGCATACATTACAATGACACGTCTGGAACCTACCTAATGGGGCCCCACTACTACCCGGATGGGTGCAAAATCTGCTTATAATTACAAGATTAACAAATCATTTGTGGATAGCAGAGACAAAGCATTTATGTGTAACTGAAGAATGACAAGTCATATGTCTACTGAACAATCACGGGGATATTTTCTTTTTCTGTTTCCATTCTCTGCTTATGGCAGATTTTTATGAAGCTCGGCATTTCTTGCAAATTGGCGTGTCATCAGACTTGTCCGCTTCCACTTTTTGGAACCCAAAAAACTCCCACACCACCGACTTCACTTTCTTCGGGTGAGGATAGAGCGTCCCGCTGTCGTTGTCGGCCACCGCCGACGTGTTTAGTTCACTCGTGACGCTCGCTAACTGGGAGCCGCGCTAGGAGCCGTGCGGCTACCGCTGCTCTGCTGTGTTTACATGAGGGGAGGGGGAGAGGCTGGAGTGCTGCAGGAGGGAGAGAAGCAGGGCGGAAGAACAGGAGCGGATTTTGAAAATACACTTCAACACGTTTCAAGTGGCACTAGATCCTCTATGCGATATTATCATGTGCGCATTTTGAACACGATATTGAAATTTCATTTTTTAAAATCACGATTATCGTCAATACCGGTTTACCGCGACAGCCCTAATTCTGTCACCGTAAATACTTTGTTCATGAATCTCTGTTCGTATTTTTTATCGAAGACCCCTCGCAACTTGGATATTCTGACAACATCGCCGACCTTAAATCCTGTCTTTATTTTTTTTTTTCTCTTGTCTCGTGGTGTAGGTGTACCGTACAAATTGTGAAACACTTGAAGGCCCTTAGTCACATCAGCCGGGCGCATTTTTATACTGCTGTGGTAAGTGTTATTATAGCTTTTTACTAAGTCTGGTAGGACTTCCACGCACCGTCTAGTGTTCTTAGCAGTGAAATTCTAGTCTTTAGCGTTTGGTTAAATCTTTCAACCACGCTCAAAGGTGAGCCCGTCTTCCTATCGCAAAGGTCTGCCTGAAATTGTTTGAGAGGTCTTGTAACAAAAACTCTGTTCCTTGGAAAATGTACCCTAGCCGGTTTATGCAGAGTATAGGTGTATTGAGATGATAAAAAGTCTTTCACATCTTCCACCCTGACTTTCTTTCCCGTCTCATCTTGAACCGCTTTATGAAGCCGCTCTACCCCACCGAAACTACCAGGATGACTCAGCTTGTAATATAACCTCTTCATGACACGCTTCTCCGCCATCTCTAAGTACAATATAAATTCACCCCCCTCTAACTGTCTGTCTGGCTCCTACTCATCCCTTCAGATGTGTCAACACCTAACACATCGTAAAAACTTCAAAAGACCTCAGACGGAAGGAAGTTGGGGGGGGGGGCAAATGCGCAGTGGACAAACGCTGGACAAATGGTGCACAAATGGCGAGGGGAGGGGTTTATTGGGGGGCCATAAATCTTTCGGTTTGACATATAATATAGTACATACTTTTTTAACCGGCAACGATCTCCATTCAAAGTCACAACGCAACAAAAAGTCTATCCCTCCCACCTTCTGAAAAATCATGTGAGGAATAGTGAACCAAAATAAATACCCATTACTGATGAACGATTTTAGCCATTTTAATTTTAAGACGCCATTCATAATATCAAAATCTATCGCGTTTATACCCCATCTTCATACCCTTTGCCCATATCATTTTTCCTTATGTATTGACATCTGTTTCTCCATATAAATCTAAAGTTAATAGTATTTATCATTTTGATCACTTTATTCAAAATCGGTAAAGAGAAGGCGGGGTAGATGACTCTTAACAAACTATCCATTTTTGTTAATAAAACCCTTCCAAAAATAGAGACATCTCTTTGTAACCATCTAATTAGTATGGATTTACATTTGTCCACAGTATCACAGATATTCAATTTTTCAGTTAGCACCTTGTCCTTGGAGATAACAATCCCTAGGTATATGACTGTCTGTTTCACGTCTATGTTACACACAGACTGTAATTGACAATCATGTAAAGTCAGAATCTCACATTTTCTCAAATTAAGTTGTAAACCAGAGGCCATTGAGAATGAATCAATAGTTTGCAGAGCCAGTGAAATTTGATCAACCTACTCCAAAAATAAAGTTGTGTCATCTGCTAACTGACTTATCACAATTTCTTTCTCTATTACCTTCAACCCCCTAATCCTACTGGTTTTGATTAAAATAGATAACATTTCAGCAACCGTTATGAACAATAACGGTGAGCTCCCACAACCTTGTCGAATGCCTCTCTTAATGTCGAACCTGGGAGAAGTACCATGACCTAGACTTACTGAACTATTAATTCCCATTATAAAGCATTCCAATAAGATCTATGAACTTATTTCCAAAACCAAAATGATCTAAAGTTTTTAAAATAAAGGAGTGCTCCACCGAATCAAAAGCTTTGTAAAAGTCTAAAAACAAGATAAATGCCTTTTCATGAACGACATGCCGATAGTGCGAGCAAATCCCATATAAGTCTAATGTTATTGTGAATTGACCGGCCTTTTAAAAAACCAGACTGCATTTCGCTAATTTTTCAGACAAACCTACTTTTAGTCGTGCAGCAATAGCCCCTGAAAAAACTCTGTAGTCTGTATTCAGCAACGTAATTGGTCTAAGATTATCCAATATCCTTTTGTCTTTGCCAGTTTAGGAATTAGGATGATCAGACCTTGTTTCATGGTAGGCATATTCTTTTTTCTCTATACATTCCTTGAGTGCATCAAACAGCAAAATTCTGATTTCCTTCCAAAAGTACCGATAAAAATGAGTTGTGAGCCCGTCTGGCCCTGGGATTTGCTTAAAGCCATTCTGGGAATAACAGAATCTAACTCTTCCACTCATAAATCTGACTCACTTCACTCTTTACAGGACTCTTCAATGTGAGGAACAGACTTCTTAATCTTGTCAAAAAAAGCATCAGCATCCTCTATAGAATGAAGTGAGGAGTAGAGATCAGAGTAAAAAGAGAAAACTTCCTTTTCTATACTCTTCATGTCTTTGTTTTCCCCTCCATTGATAATCAGACTTGAGAGAGAGTTTCTCTGTTGTCTACTTTTTTCCAAATTACTAAAATAAAAGAATTTTTCCCCTGCCTCAATCCATTTTGCCCTCGACCTAATAAACGCACCCTGAGCCCTGTTCAGATAAAGATCATACCAATTAGTTGCGGCTCTATTGACTTAGTCTTTTCCTCTGGACTTCAGGCTGGTTTATTACAAATCAGAGTTATATCTCTGAGCAGCTTCCTTTCATTGTCCCTTATCTTCTTGTTAAGATCTTTGCCAAATGAATATGAGAACTGTCTAATCTTAAATGTAATAAATTCCCACTTGCCTATTTTGCTTTCAAGTGAGTCATTGCTGCCATTTCCTTTATTAATTCTCAATTTTGGTAGAATATCTTCATTAAGCAACATTCTGGCATTAAATTTCCAGTATCCCTTGTTTCTGATTTCCTTTCTGGTGGATTCTCAGATCAAATCAGTGAAACAATGATCTGACAGGGCAGCTTTAGAGATTTAGATTGTGAAACATTAGTCAAACACTATCACTTCCTAACCAATAATCAATCCTGGATTTACAATCTCTATTAGGTTTAAACCATGAGTAACTTTTAACATCTGGGTTGAGGTTTATCCATATATCTGCCATAAAACCATGAACAATGTCATTTTCCTGAGATTTCTCTAACCTTGGAGGCATCCCATCCACCCACTCATCTGGAGACAAGTTCCAGTCGCCTCCCACCAAGACGTATTCAGTAGGATATGAAACCTTAAACTCAGAGATTACCTCAGTCACCTTTTGTAAAAGATTCCAATTTTGCCGATCATTGTTATATCCATAGATATTCCTTAAAACAAAAAACAGACTTTCCACTTTTAACACCTCCGTTAACCAATGAGCCTCTCCATCTGCTCAGGGTAACAATCTCTCCTGGAATCTGTTGAATGCCACAGCCTCACCTCCTGACCCGTCAGAACCGTGGCTGAATAAAATCCTGTCTCCCCGTTGATTAGTCCAAAACGATGCATCTCCCTCTGCAGAATGAGTCTCTGTAAAAGTAAACAATTAGACTTTTGCCCTTTACAAAACAAAAGAGTGCTTTCCTCTTCACGATGTCCTTGAGGCCCCTCACATTTAATGAACCAAATGAAAGTTTAACATTTTCCATGAACACTAAAGAAGAAAAGACTGAAAGAGAAAAAGAAAAAGAAAAAAAAGTGCACCTGTAACCTTTACGCAACCTCCTCAGAGAGCGAGCCAACCTGAATTCAACAGCGTTTAACGTCCCGTCATTAAAGTTTCCACTGTGTTATCAAGAAAGTTACTTCTTTTTCACTTGTTGTCGATTCGGCGTCCCTCGATGAAACCATGTGCTCCCCGGGAAAAGGCCACCTCTCCATCTTTTCTCGCCTGTTCAGTTTGTGGCCAGAGGCGTCTCCTCTGCTCCCAGTCCTCCCTCGGCAACACTTCTGCAAAGTGGATCTTCTTCTCCTGGCACCTGGGAGTTCTTGGTCCGGCGCCAGATCTCATCTTTGATCCATCTCCTGGCCAACAGCACAATGACCTGCCTGACTTTGTCATCCATCTTCCTTCCAACTCTATGAATATCAACTGCTTCCTCCATTTCATCTCCAAGTCTGGGGCAAATTTTCCGGAGGATTTCGACAACTTGCACGCGGATATCCTCCCTCCTCTCTCCTCCAGGCCTTTAATGCGGAGCGACCACCTCATTCTGTACCGTTCTTGTTCCTTCACTCTTTCCTTTTGTGGCCAGGTCGAGGTTTTTTTTTTTTTTTTTACATAATAAATTATAATTACTTAAATAACACTATAAAGTTGCTAAAATTGGAGACTTTTATATTTACAACGCAAGCGGTTAGAGAGCCAGCGCCCCAAAGTTATCCTGCACAGATAAAGGCCGCAGATTCGTAGACTGATGGACCGGAAACAGATATCAAATAGGACTTTGCTTTATTAATTTTAACATTCATTTATTGATACAAATTTTTCCCTTTAAAAGATGCATTTTCCCTTCACACACTCATCCATTCAATTCAAAATAAAGTTACAAAATGGAACCTGCATGCCTGGAAAATATAACCGAATTTAAATGTGGCCTCCTAAAGCAGCAGCAGCAGCATAAAGAGGAAACCCAAATGGCAGCAGCGGAAACCAGTCACGTGGAAGGAAAAGGCCCGTCTTTGCGACCCCAGAACCTCTAAGGCAAATCTCACCGTATCCGCAGTGGCTGATGAGTTGCCACACGATGTAGGGATAGAACAGGAAGGAGCACTCAATATTAACTGCAGCGGCGCCCCGCCAGAGACAAGCGTTCAGATCACCAACCACGTGAACTCAAGAGCGTGTGGAGAAGCAAGTTTAACTTGTCTCTCGCTGAACCGAGGTTTCATGGCAGCTTCTGTGCTCCTGCAGCACTGCTTGAAACTGACAAACGCCAGAGAGAGACCCGTAGTGAGTTGAGTCTGCAATTAAACTCCGGTGTGTGGCGCGAGGGTGCCGCCCAGCGTGCGCGCGTGCACGCAACTGCACTTGCATGTGATAGTGCACGCCCATGCACCACTATATTCTATCCCCCCCCCCTTTTGATCGTCGACCCGACGATCGACTTGCCACAAAAAAGGCAGACCACCAATGCAATTTGTTAAATGTCCAACACAGAACGAGGAAGGTTGTAAGGGTTGGGTGGTGACCAGCTGTGACCCAGATAATGGAAAAAGAGAAGAGGATTGTATTATTGAACTTTGAGAGGATTGCACTTTATTTCCATGGGAAGGTCTGACATTACAGGAGGCCTATCAATAATAGGCACATTCCATTTTGTTTTTGTTTTTTCAAATCCTCAAAATAAAAATGACACCAACAATTTGATTTCTTTACTGTATTTCTATCATTTCATCAATGTGACAAAACATAATACAAAAATACTGTAATACAAGTTAAACGTAAAGCACCAAGTATCGTACAGCAGGGTCGTCATGTGGTGTTTCATTCTTCCTCCAAGATGTGCTGCAGGGAAAATAAACATACACAGGGGTGCACATAATATTTTTTGTCTACTTCTCAGGGGAGAACCTTGGGTTGTTGCTTGGTCCTCACATTTTTAAATACATTTTTTTTTCCCATGCCTACCTACAGGATGAACAAAATAGAGGGATACCCGGACAGTGTTACATAGCCTGAAAATGAAGAGAAGCAGTGCAACAGAATGTCTGAAACCTTGTAACTTTCACAAAATATAATGCTGTTTAAAGCTCTGAAAAATAAAAGTGCTCGTGCAGTATCAGCTTTCTCACTTAAACCAGCGGTTTCAAAATGTGAAGCATCTCCCCTGGGGGGCACCAGAGGGCTTCAGGAGAGGTGCGGCAAGCTTTATGTCCCTGTGCGGCTGCCGTACCCGCAGTGCGGGAGTGCAGACTCAGTGCAGTCCGAAGTATTATGCGCGTCATTTTACTCACACAGCAGAACATTGCACCTGAAAATAAAGCTCCGAGTGAGAACCGCCCCCCCACCATCCGACACACAGATAGCCTTGCTATCCCCAAATCTTGGTACGCAAATGAGCGTTACAATGTTTAATCAGGTACGCATTTTTTAATTTGGTAGCGCATGCGCACTAGCGCACCGCTTATTTGCACCCCTGAATAAACAGTCATGATGCTCATTATGTATGTGTAGTTTTACTTACTCATTTTGATAGTAGGCTAATATAACTAATACACATTATAGCCTGTGTTGCCTTCATATAGGCTTATATAAGACTTTTAATTTTTTGCGGCTCCAGACGGATTTGTTTTTTGTTTTTTTGGTCCAGTATGGCTCTTTGAACACTTAAGGTTGCCGACCCCTGCATTAGACCGACTGTGCACAAGCCCAGATGGACCACCATCCCGGGTAACTTCCGATGGGTTTATTCCCTTGTCTGGTCCTGAACAGGAGCAACGGTGTAGACAGACCCTCCTGCTGGGGGAGCTCTTACGATAATATGCGGCACAGAGGACCACAAGTCCTGAATCTTACATCGACCTCTCACGTTAGTATTACGCATCAGAATTAGCTGTCCTTCATTCAAAGGATTACCACACAGATGGAGATCATGCTTGGCTTTGCGGCCTTCAGCCGCTGTTCTCTAAAGCCCCTCTTCTACTGCGCAGCTGGTACGGTACGGGTCGGGTCTGGTAGGATCGGGTCGGTTAAGCGTACCAGGCACAAATCACGTGTCGCGTTTCCATTTGCGGGGGTTCCTGTTGTAATGTAGGCGGGGTGATGAACGGCCACAGGAAGTGATGTCATTACGCACCGGCAAACGCGCCAGCAAAACAAGACATCAGACGGAGGAGGGAGGAGCTCTGAGGCAGCTCTGCTCAGCTCCTAATGTTTCAGTACTGAATAAAATTACATTCAGTGAAGCGTGAGGCTGTTTTGTGGTCGTGGAAATTCGGTGATAAATTATGAAGTCATTGAAAATCAGAGGAGAGAAAGTGTCTGAATCGTGTTGACACTATATAGATATTATATTATGGTCACTGTAGAACCCCAAATCAACCATGGACACTTCATTATCCACGCATTCTGTTGCTCTAAAACATACTTGAACATATTTCTATACACTATAGCTCCAGTTTTATTTTGGTAGTAGTAGAAGTGTTATATTTAGATCTGTTGTATATTAAGTTAGATCTTTTCGTCTTTTAGATTTCTATTACTTATTTGCAAATTTCCTCATTTATTTGCAGCCGTTTGTTCTACGAGCCTCCAGAACTGAATGTCTCCATGGTGAGATAAATAGTCTATTCTGTTCTATATGAAGCACAGATCTGCTCACATCTGGGTAAAGTCATCATTTTTTTCTGACAGACAGAAGTTTGCTGTTAAAGGTTTAGTTTCAAACCAGTCTTAGGAATTGTGCAGAGACTACATGCTTGTCACCATGAGGCCGGCTCAGAAGAAGAGTTGGTTGATGACGGGAGAATTGTTTTATAAGGCTGTATTTAGTGACAGTTGTGTTTAAAGCTGTAACAGGGTCACATTAAATCAGTACTGGCTTCTCCCTACATGTACATGACTCTGGCTCCGCCTCACCTTTGGCTCTTCAGCAGCAGTCAGACTGAAGTGTGTTTCCATAAAGCAGCCTGTTACTGTAACGTGTCACAGTGCAGAATTGTCTGAAGTTCATGATAATCACCATATAAAATATTCAAAATATCACCACATACAACCTTTACAAATGAAGTTATTTCATCCCCATTCAGCACCACTACTTGGACAGAAATGCCAAATGCAAAAACACTGCTGAGCTCGTGTTGAGCAAGAACCAGTGAATTCAGACACATATGGGGTGAAAACTGTTTTTATTGGAAAGGACATCAACACCACTAGTTGTTGAGTTGCTCCTGTGTAGCGCTGGGTTCTCGGGGTCTGGACCAGCAGAGAGACCTGCTGCAGGACCAGGAGGGTCTGGACCAGCAGAGAGACCTGCTGCAGGACCGTCTGAAGGCCTGGCTCTGCTGCTGCTGAGAGGACAAATCAGCCTCATTCAGCCTCGCTGCCCTGCTTCATCTTCAAGGAGCTGCAGGTTCAGACGCCGCTCCTTCTGCTGCTCCTCCTGATGGACATGCCGTTCATCACGCTGCAGCGTTGCAGCTCACCTGAAGCCTGGATTTCTCTCAGGGCTCCGTCAGGTCTGGGTGGAGCTCCAGCCTCCTCCTGGGTAAAAAGCAAAGGGTGAAAGAGAGCAGTTCAGCAAGGCACTGCCACCCCCTCCCTGCCTCCACCCATCAGAGCCTGTGGTGCAGCTGGTGGAGACGTTCCTGGACAGTAACACTGCTGGATGTTATTCCCAGGGTGTAAATGCAGAGTGTGGCCGATCAGCTGACTGCTCTGCTCTTCTGTAGTGGATTCAATATGATCTATTGTCGTTTGTCCAGCAGTTCTTGCTACTTCACCAGTTTGTGTTCACTGTAACACTGGACAAGAGACAGCTGTTCAGCGTCCACAGTTCACCAGAGCAAAGTGGAGCTGCAGAAACAGCAGCATAGATTTATTTCAGTGCTCTGTATCAATAGTACTGCACACTGGGCCCTGGATCCAGCTGGAGCAGCAGTGGTGAACGTATCAATGTGATACTTGATAGAATTCTACTTGATAGAATACCAGTATAGATGCTGAATCCTTTCCTGCATTATCTACAGCATGAACAAAGCTGCTGCTCACCTCCCAGCTGCTGGGGCTTCATAACAGTCTGGCTGGAGGTGGAGTGGATGCTCCATCCTGCTCCTCCCTTCTCCACCCCTGGGCTCAGAGGACGACGACTCCTGGTCCAGGAGTGACTCCTGTCCTCCTGCAGAAACGTTACACAAACCACATTAATGCAACAGACAACATGGAATATGATGTCCAGCTGGGTTGCAAAGCTAACTAGCCTAGCCGTGGTGCTAATACTAAGCAGCTAGCGCGCTGCATTTATTTAAGGACAATTTAAGACAGAAACCTCAGATTTCAGTGTGTGATAACGTGTATGTGAACACTGGTGGGTGTACAGTTCAGAGTTTAAAACTTCCCATCAGCTCTCCTCAGCCGGGCGGCCGCTCCATCCTCCACAGCCTCCTCTGCTTCACCTCGCCAGTCTATGTTCATAACTTCGGTCCATGGCATCAAAACACCGCCAGTTCTTCCGCAGGATCCCACTGCAGCTGTTGGTACCCTTTATTTTTCTGTAATCTCTCCTCAGTTTCTGCATTTTGCGCTGTGCTGACCGGGTCTGGAGCGACGGAGAGCAGCCGCTCTGAGATGACTGGGTTTTCCTTCCCCCTTTTTTTCCATTTGCGGTGTTTTTATTTTTTCCCCTTTTTTCCCCTTTTTTTCCATTTCTAACGGCGTCCGTTCGTTCCGTTGAACCTCCTCTGCAGTGATGGAAAGCAGCCGCTGCTCCTCCCGTGAAGACCGGTGTTCAGTAGACTTTTTGGAAAGGTTGGCGGAGTTGTCGCTGGTGAGACCCGGTGGAACAGATCGTCACAGATGCTGGCTGCATTCACGGCTAGCTAGAGTGGCACTTTTGTCACGGACCATCAGGCAGACCACGGGTGCTCAAGTCCCTCCCATACCATATCCGGCACAGTAACGGGTGGTACGCTGCCTCGCGAGCAGGACCGAAAATGGTCGCGGTTGATCCGGGCCAGCGATTTAGGCTGGGCATCCCGGGGCACTTGCCCATGGCGCCGAGCCAATAGGGGGCGCTTGAATGAGGCCATGAGGACCGCACCCGCCCAGGGATGCGCCCGCTGTGACAGCCGTTTTGAAGCATGCGCCTGCCTATGGGTTCGCATCTCTTGTCCGCCCGCGACAACTATTGTCCGACTGTCCCCCCCCCCCCCCCCCCCCACCCCCCCCGGCGACAACTTCGGCGACCACTCGGCCGGTCCCCCCCCCCCGCTCAACAACTCTCGCGGCGCGACTCTCCGCGACACTACCACGGGGCGCTCATGTCGGGCTTGCCCAGGGTGCCTGAGAAGCCCGCGCCGGCCCTGCGGTTGGTCACGGCTCGTCACCCTTATGACGTCACCACTGGTAATGGAAACGCGCGCATATCCATCCGATCTACCAGACCTGAACCGTACCGTCACTGTGGAAAAGGGGCTCAATGCTCTTTTGCACCTTCAAAAGCCAACTGGAGACGAGCTTGATGTCCACAATCCAATCATGGGGATACCCAGCAACAGGTCCTCGACTAGACCTAACAGAAAGTCACAGGTAATCTGGGTTCCTGGCGGAACATGAGATAGAACGGTGACTCACCAGTGGAATGGTGAGGAGTGGTATTGTAGGAGTATAAGACTTGGGGCAGACATGCCACACCAGTCACGTTTCCGGGAGGCTGGTAAGGTGCGGAGTAAGTCGTGCAATGTACGGTTTAAACCGTTCGCACTGGCCATTTCCGGCCGGATGATACGGTGTCGTTCGTGATTTTTCAACGCCGTAAAGTTCGCAAAGCTGCCTCATCAACAAACCCTCAAAACTCCGGCCCTGATCAGAATGTATCCTAGCGGGGACGCCGAACTTCGAAAACCACTCAGACACCAACACTCTAGCTACAGTCACCGCCCGCTGGTCTCTCGTCAGAATAGCTAAAGTATATTTGCTGAACACATCGGTGATGACAAGTACATTCTCCAGTCCAGTTGATGATGGTTCCAACAAAGTGAAATCTAGCGCTAGAATTTCATTTGGTCGGGAAGCCAAAAGGTGACCCATAGGAGCCCAGGCGAGTAGACGGGGAGTCCTTAGAGACTTGACACCGCTCGCACTGGCTGCACCAACCTCATCTCCCACAAAATTCCACTTCTGGACGGTGTTTCCCGTTCACCAACGCCATCGTCGAATTCCTCCATCAGAATATGAGGTAGTCAAAGAGCACATAAACCAACTGCTCCAGGCGCAGGTCATACGTGAAAGCTCCAGCCCTTACGCCTCGCCTATAGTCTTAGTCCATAAGAAAGATGGAACGTTACGGCTATGTGTTGACTATCGGCAACT
This sequence comes from Salarias fasciatus, assembly GCF_902148845.1. NCBI lineage: Eukaryota > Metazoa > Chordata > Actinopteri > Blenniiformes > Blenniidae > Salarias > Salarias fasciatus. The sequence goes on along the minus strand of NC_043754.1, from coordinate 27,929,136 downwards.
GAATGCGAAGACCCGCAAGATGCCTTCCCTCTTCCTCGCATCGATGCATCGTTGGATGCCATGACAGGTGCCTGTCGGTTTTCAACTATGGATTTAGCTGCCGGGTATAATCAGGTCCCAGTTGCAGAGAAATACAGACTAAAGACTGCGTTTTGTACGCCTTTTGGGCTCTTCGAGTGGAATAGAATGCCTTTCGGCCTTTGTAACGCTCCAGGAACTTTCCAACGCCTCATGCAGTGCATTTTCGGCGATCAGCAAGGGCAGTCTTTCTTGCTTTACTTAGACGACATTATCATCTTTTCGTCCGATGTTCAGCAGCATTTGCAACGGCTGGACTGTGCCTTGGGGAGGCTTAATCAGGAATGTCTAAAAGTTAAGCTCAGTAAATGTAGCTTCTTTAAACGTGAAGTTAGCTATCTTGGACATGTCATTTCTGATAAAGGTGTTTCTGCAGACCCCGCAAAAACTGAATGTGTGGCAAATTGGCCAACGCCCAAAACAGTTACTGAACTTCGGTCTTTTTTGGGCCTTGCGAGCTACTATCGCCGCTTCATTGAAGGATTTGCAAAGTTAGCAGCACCGTTGCATCACCGAGTTGGCATTTTGACAGGCAAGTCGAAAAAGAAAGGAAAGCAGTGTGATCTCGAGCTCTGGACAGCAGAGTGTCAAGGAAAGTTTTGATGCACTAAAGGCAAAGTTGACGAGTGCGCCTGTGCTTGCATATGCAGATTTCTCGAAGCAGTTCATCTTAGAGGTGGATGCAAGCCACAGTGGGTTGGGAGCCGTGCTCTCCCAGGAGCAAGACGGGAAGGTTAGACCAGTCGCATATGCGAGCCGTGGTTTGCGTAGGACGGAATGCAATATGGCTAACTATAGCTCAATGAAGCTCGAGCTACTTGCTCTAAAGTGGGCAATGACTGATAAGTTTCGGGAGTACTTGTTAGGTCAAAAATGTGTTGTCTACATCGACAACAATCCGCTTAGCTATCTTGCGAGCTTGCGTCGTTTGATTTTGAGTTGAGGTATAGATCGGGTAGGAGCAATCAGAATGCAGATGCTGTCCCGCCAACCAGGCCTCACTTCCCAGGATCTCGCAGAATCACTCCCTGGTAGCCTTATACCATATAACTTGCGAGATTCAGGTGGCCCATCAATGGTGGAGGCATCTCAGTCTATTGTATCTGCCTTTCCGGGTCATTCATCTGGTGACATCCGTGCCCTTCAAGCAGTTGATGGTGTGATACAGGAAGTGCTGAACTTTTGGAGGACAAATCCAATGGGGTGTCCCCGCGCAGGTTTTTATCCTGCCGACAACGCCAATTGTGGCCAGGTCGAGTGTTTTTTTTTTTTTTTTTTACATAATAAATTATAATTACTTTAAATAACAGTATAAAGTTGCTAAAATTGGAGACTTTAACATTTACAACGCCAGCTGGTAGAGACCAGCGTCCCCAAAGTTATCCTGCACAGATAAAAGGCCGCAGATTCGTTGGGCTGATGGACCGGAAACAGATATCAAAATAGACTTTGCTTTATTTAATTTTAACATTCATTTATTTTTTTTGGAACTTTATTGCCATATGCACAGGGCAAAACATGACAAAACAATAACACTGTCCTGAGACTGGGCATCATTACAAAAAAAAATCAGAAACAAAGGAGAGAGAAGAAGAAAATATATATATATACAGGCAAAGGGTAATCCTATTTCAGAAACTCAAGCATTGATGTCCACCTTCTGTCAAAAACAGGGGTTTTTAACTGCAGTTGTGCTGTCAGCTGCTCCATTAAAAAAACTTGTCTGATGTTTTGTGTCCATTGTGTAACTGTTAGGTTTCAACCAGCACATTGTTATAATTTTTCTTGCAGTCATTAACATTAGATGTAGAAGATATTCTTGGTCGTGAGAGAGACTGTCTTCTTCTTCTTCTTTTCCAATATGTCTTTGATGTTTTTCCAATAATCATGAACAACAGGACAGTCCCAGAAAATATGGGCTTGGTCACCCACGAGTCCACAATTTCTCCAGCATAAATTACTTTTACTAATTTTGACAAAAAAGTTTTTAACGGAGTTCTGAAAAACCTTATTTTTGTCTTCCAGTCAAATTCTTTCCAAGCCTGACTCCCCACACCAAGATGACATCCTGAACAGACATTTCTCCAAACATCATCCTCCAAAATCACATTTAGCTCCAGTTCCCATTGCTGTTTTATATGTAATGTATTATCTGACAGATCACTCAGCAGTTTTTGATACATCACTGATATTTGTTTTTTCATTACCCCATCATTTTCAAGAAGATTAATAAAATGTGTTTCGATATTTGTTGGTTCTCTTCTAATGTATTCCCAGTCCAGATGATTTGTTAAATAACTCCTTATTTGTAAATATCTATAGAAATCCTTTGATGATATATCAAATTTTGCTCTTAATTGAGTAAAAGTTTTAATGACATTCCCTTCAAACATCTGATTTACTGTTATAAGTCGTCTCTCAGCCCATCTGCTAAATCCACTGTCTGATAAAGATGGAAGGAATTCAATATTTCCATGTATTGACATAGCTCGAGACAGGGAAACCCTGCCCTTCAGTTGTTTTTGGATTCTGTTCCAAATCTTTAGTGTATGCTTGACCCAAAAATTTTCAATTTTTATTTTTTTCTGTGATTGCTGGTTAAGGAATGGGAAACATGAGAGAGAGATACCTGGCAACGAATATTTTTCCATAGAAACCTACTGTGTTTCTGGATCACAAATGATCCATGCCACCATAGCCTTCAACTGGGCTGCCCAGTAGTACAATTTCAAATTAGGTAGCCTCAGGCCCCCATTTTCTTTGTCCGACATCAAAATTTTGAGGCGCACTCTTGGTCTTTTCTTTTGCCAAATAAATGTTAACATTAATTTGTCTAATATTTTGAAAGTGGACAGGGATGGGTAAATTTTGAAATAGGAATAATAATCTAGGCAGAAAATTCATTCTTATGCATTCAATTCTCCCCAAAAAAGAAAGTGGAAGTAAATCCCATCTATTTAAATCATTTTTAATTTGTTTTAATAATTTATCATAATTTGCTGAAAACAAACCTGTGATCTTTGGGGTAAGAATTACTCCAAGATATCTAAACCCATGTTTAGAGTGTCTTAATGTCACCATATCAGCTGATTGGTCGCAGTGATGGTGCTGGTAGGGATTGTTAGCAGTGCTGTGTTCACATCTTCCAGTAGAGATTCCGATGGTACTTTATCATTACTTAGCCTTGGCAGCCAGGAGGGTGTTGAGTTCCCCAGGACGTCATGACCTTCTCTCTCAGGTCAGCTGCTCTCGTGTTCAGCTCTGTTATTGGGGCTTGGTACCCAATCTTGTAGGACCTGTCGTCCTGGCTCCCCCTTGATGTAGCATCTTGTACCGTGGGTGAGGTGCTGGGTCTTGGTACCCATTCCTGTTGCACCTCATCAATCTCTAACTGTGACAGTAAGTTCCTCTTGCAGATATTCAAGCACTGACTTAGTAGCTGTTTCTTAGTCAGCTTAGATGTTGGATTTCGAAGTAACCATTGTTCCCACATTCTCTGCATGTATCCCCTTACTGCTGTAGTAGCATTCCATTAATGCTCTGTTCTCCGACCAGCTCCACGAGTGTCTTGTTCCAGTAGTAATTTGTCATCAGTGTGCCCTGGTTCCACAACAACTGACGCGGACCTTGTTGACCCGGGCGACGTCCGAGCCGGTATGACTCTTTCATTTATGGTTTCGCTCATGCTGAGGTGTGGACATGTATGTGTTAAAGCTAGGGTAGACGATGTTGTCCAAAAGCACTTTTAGTCATACTGAGTTAAATGCTCATTGCCCCCTGGGAGAAGTCAACACATTATGTGGACGGAAAAAGGTGCGGAAAAAATCTGACAACTGCAGCGGCCAAAGGACAGTAAAAACTCCGACCAATCGTAAGGTGCGGACCGCTCTTCAGGAAACAATCAAATCCCTTCGCAGTTCGACCAGCCCCTTGCACGTACATTTCAATGGCGTGCACTGGCCCTGGTTCAGTGCGCGCGCGCGTTACCAAGGCGCTCACGGCTCGCGTGAAAAATAGAACGAAGCAGAGCGGGCGCTGCTCCTCTGCGCATTGTGTGCGGCAGTCAGAAAGGTTAATAACATTGGAGGCGATCACAATCTCTGTGCGAGTGGCGCTCCCGCGCACGGCGCCTCCGCTACCAACAGGAGCTCCTCCAATGGGGTGGGAGCGAGGCGGAGCCTTGGGAGATGCTACATTCGTGCTACATGCTAGTTTTCAAAGATTGCCGACCCGAGCTTTAAGGGCCTTGTCCAAGGGCCTAACTTCGAATCCCCGACCTCCTGTTCCAAAGTCAGTGTCCTCTACCACTAGACTATCCAGCCACATGTGTATGTATATGTATATATGTATGTATGTATATATATATATATATGTATATATATATATATATATATATATATATATATATATATATATATATATATATATATATATATATATATATATGTATATATGTATGTATATATATATATATTAGGGCTGTCAAATGATTAAAATTTTTAATCACATTAATCACAGCTTACAAATTAATCACGATTAATCACAAATCATCGCAATTTCCAACTATGTCTGAAATATACCCTTTTTTCCTGTATTGCATTAACAAAAAAATGACAGGACGTGATTATATATATTTAACATGTGATGTGTTTTATATTTAAGGCTCCAAATAAAATAAATATTCAAAAAACTAAAACATGTGTAACAGTGTAAATATCTTGAAATTCATGTTAAATTTGGGATACAGACACTTTGCTCTTATTGTATTTTATTTTGAAAGTCTCACCGTGTTCTTATTGTATTTTATTTTGAAAGTCTCACCGGAACTGTGTGACTGTAACGCTGCGCAGCTTATCTGTGCAGTTTTTCCGGTGTCTGAACTGGGTAAGTTTATCTCTGCTTCACTCCACCACACGGCCTTTATAAAGAGCATTACATTGATGACTGAAATAGATAAAAGTTCTTGGTAACACTTTACTTGAAGCCCCCCTGCATAACACATTATAAGTACATTCATAAAGCATTATAATGCCATTATAACATGTGTAGCTATAGTTATAAACATTCATAGATAATCACAATGCCAGGACCTAACCCTAACCCTAACCCTAACCTTAATCCTATGTTGTATACTGCTGTATAGTGAGTTATAAAGCATTGTGATCATGTATTAGTGTTTATAACTACTTATAATGTGTTATAAAGAGGGGCTTCAAGTAAAGTGTTACCAAGTTCTTTAATCCATCACTTTATGCTGCATTACAGTAAGAGCGAACAGAGATCAGCCTGCTCAGTTGTTGGTCTGTATCCCATGTATTCCAGAATAAACTGTCTTGGAGCTCCATCCTGCCTGTCCCTTGGATTTGCTTCCTACGCATCAAGCAGTGCAAAGTAGTGAAAGTTACACATGCACACCATAACATAATGTCTCTGTGTGTGCAGCGCTCCCTCTGCAGTCCCTCTGAAATTACAGGAGTTACATTTTCAGGTCTGTAACAAATGCAGTACCGCAAGAAAAGTTAAACTAAGAGATACCACACTTTTTTCTTGCACAATTGAACAGGGCATTCTTAGCCAGTGTTCCTTTTTGTGTGGAAAACAGAAAACTGCTTCAACATTTTTTTACTCAAACAAGTAGAATCCATGGGGCCAGCGGCTTCTCTCCCTCCATACTGCTTTCTTCTTCTGTTTTGATGAATGAGTTGACTCCAGGCCTCCTTTGCCTCCTGTCTGCTGCCCGTCCAGCTTCACATGTCCGCGTGGGTGTGCGTTGGTCCGTAAAAATCGTCATGAATTCCTGTCCACTAGGGTCCGCGGACTGATCTGCGGACGTCCGCACAGCAGCCAGATTGTGGCTGAGGGGAGGCTTCTTCTTCTTCTTCCTCTTCGGTTGCTGGCAGCTTGCAGGCAGCTTGCATTCCATGCGGGTGCACTACCGCCACCCGCTGGTAGAGGTGAGCCTTGTCATGATGCGCATGCATTAAACTGCGTTAAAAATTTTAATCAGATTAATTACATAAATTAAGTAGCGCAATTAACGCGTTATTTCTGACAGCCCTAATACATATATATATATATATATATATATATATATATATATATATATATATATATATATATATATATGTATACATGAATAAATAAATAGGATATAGTAGTATATATGGCCACACGGTGGTGCAGTGGTTAGCGCTTATGCCTCACAGCAAGAAGGTCCTGGGTTTAAATACTGGCCGTGGCTCAGGCCTTTCTGTGTGGAGTTTGCATGTTCTCCCCGTGTGTGCGTGGGTTCTCTTCAGGTACTCCGCTTCCTCCCACGGTCCAAAAACATGCATGTCAGGTTAACTGGTCACCCTAAATTGTCCCTAGGTGTGAATGTGTGAGTGAATGGTTGTATGTCTGAATATATATGTCAGCCCTGCGACAGACTGGCGACCTGTCCAGGGTCTACCCCGCCTTCGCCCACAGCAGCTGGGATCGGCTCCAGCCACCCGCGACCCTGAAAGGGAAAAGCGGTAGATAATGAATGAATTAATAAATAATAGTATATCTATATTACTACTATTTAGGGGGGGGGGGGGGGGGGGGGGGGCAAATTTTGTAGACATAGTTGTCTGCAGTCCTTGTGTAGTTAAAAACCTACCATCAAAACTAACCTGTCTAATCCCAGCTCTGTAGGGAAGCTATTGAACAATCAGCGCTTCGTGAATTCTGCTTCACAGACCTTCACTCGAGCTGACATCGAAGGATCAGAAGGCAAGGTCGCTCTGAACGCTGTGCCGCCACATACCTGTGGTAACTTTTCAGACACCTCCTGCTGAGAAGCCAGAGTCAAAAGGATCGTGAGGCCCCGATTTTCATTCTGGAAATCAAGATGAAGTGAGTGTTTGCCCTTTGGCTGGGGTGAAATTCCCCAGGCGTTTTTACACCACCCTGCCACTTTAACGTGGAGTCAGGCTTAAAGCTGGTGTCCGGAGTTTCCGTTCATTTCCAACGTACGAGGGGGTACCCAAAAAAAAACGGAATTTGGTTAGAAAACAATAATAATAATGAGTTCCGACTTCTGGCCGTCAGATGTGCTGCAGGTAAGCCTCGTGCACATCTGTGAGAAATCTGAGCTCCGAGAGTGACACTGACGCCTGTCAGGAGCTATTTATAGCAACAGAGTGCAGAGGAGGTCTGCGATTTTTTCCAGAATGGCGACATTGACTGTGAAGCCAGAGCAGCGCAAACATTAAATTCTGCTTCTTGCTGGAAAACCAGCAGCAGAAACACTCAGCTTGTTGCAGCAAGCCTACAAGGATGCTGCTCTGGGGAAGACTCAGGTCCATGAGTGGTCCGGGGGTCTGAGAAGGACCAGATGTCGGCGCGTCAGGTCCGCTCAGCGTGAAAACAATGCTGAGCTGCTTCTTGGCTGTCCAGGGTCTCGTCCACAGCGAGTCTGTCCCTCCAGGTCAGACTGTAAACCAGGACTACTACAGGAAGTCCTCAGACGCTCCGTGAGGATGTGAGGAGGAAGCAGAGCGTCGTGGCGGAGTGGAGCCGGTTGATCCACCACCACAGAGCGCCAGCGGACACGGCGCTGCGCCTCACGCTGTTTCTGGAGAAGAATGAGATGAATCTCCTCTCCCATCCGCCTGATTCGCCAGATGAAGCCTCCAGTGACTTTTTCTTGTTCCCCAAGTTGAAGAAGCAGCTGAAGGGACAGCAGTTTGCAGATGTGGAGGAGGGGACAGAAAAATCGCAGCCGGCAAAAAATGGCACAATTACGCACGAGTCTGACGACGCATTGGTGAAGTGGGAGACACGGCTGGAGCGCTGCATTAATGCGGATGGAGATTATTTTGAAGGCGACGGTGGTGTTTTATTTTGAAATGTCATAAATAAAAAGTTAAAATCAAATTCCGGTTTTTTTTGGGTACACCCTCGTATGTATCATTTTTTAACAGAGCTTCAATGTGTCAGTCTGGTTCCAATACTTGACTATAATATTAGCATAGCAATATAAAAATTTATTTATGAGCTCCGCCTTCGTCTCATAGACCCCCATGTTATCCGAAAAAGCGCCGGTCAGCTTCAGCCAATAGATTTCGAGCTTCCGCCTTGTCGTGCTGTCAATCAAAGTGTGGAGCAGCCAGAGAGCACGGCCGCTCGCCCAGCAGAGGAGAGTTAGCTCTGCAGCAGATATATCCACTGTCTGCTGAACATCCACCGGAAACAGCTCAACATGGAGGATGCTGTAGGACTCAGAGGCTCTCATTTTCACCCGACAGGTAATGCGCGTGCACAATCAAAGGGGCGTGGCTTGGTCGCTCATGAAAGCAGAGGGAGGGCGGAACCTCCAGATGTTGGATTAAAAAAAAACCTCTCTCTTTCAAAACTCCAGGCAAGAGCTTTAACACTTCACTCAATCAGTCAACAAAACTAAAAATTACAGAAACAGGAAGTGAGTTTAAAATTTGTCAAACGGCATATTCGAAACTTGTTGAGCTTCAGTTATTGAAGGTCGGACACAGAAAGGAGTCAGACAGAAAATGACTGAAAATATTTTTTATGTTTGTGCATCAAGCAACTGGAATAGGTTAAATAACAGGTTAAATATCAGCTCCACTCTACAGAACAGATTTAACTGCAGGTCACATCTGGCCACATAGAGGCAGGAAAGACCGTCCTGAGCATTCCTTTACCAGAGGCACTGTCATCTAAATGTCTGTCTAACCAAAGACAAAAAAAACTACGGAAGCAGAAGAGTTGGTAATGTGCAAATGAGGCCTCGTGAACCACTCTCTTTATTTTATGGAGCCACTAGTTGGTCCTATCTGTTTAATAAATGTTAGAGAGCACACTTCATTGTCAGTCCTTCAGCCTCTATCTTAAAAGCAAGAGTGCCATCGAGCGGCTTCAGAAAATAAAGGCAATGGTTGCCGAGGCCTCACCACTAACTGCAGTACCACTGAGGAGGATCAGAGGACTTGCAGCAGACCTTCACTCCACAAAGCCAGACTCAAACTGAGCTTGTCTTGGTCTTCTGGCAGCTGGATCTGTCGTACAGGGAGCTGTTCAGACTGCAACAGTTGTCGCAGGGCCTGGATGTGAGACAGGGAGAACCGGAGCCCCTGCAGGGTCAGACAAGCACAACGTCAGACCTGAAGAACCTTTTAGGCACACTTTATGCATGAGTGTGGCGCTGTACATTACATGAACTGAACACGACCTTCCATTGAATTACATCCATTCCACAGGAAGCCTTGTTTTTCTCAAAGTGCAAAATTGTTTCTCTTATTGGCTTCATTTCAAAAACAACAATAAATCACAGAATTTTAAATTTACCCAATAGGTGCAAAAAATATTTTCTTTTCATCTTTTAAGAATCTCTCATCAGTGGTTAAATTTTTTTAAATGATAATTCAGAGTAACACGTGTTAGAATTAGGCTAATTGTTTTACTGAAGTCCAAACATTAACATTACATTGGATTTATTCCGTATTTTTGACTTTTAATGTGGATAATTGTGTCTGGTAGTGTTAAGAACCTCAGTGTTAGTTGGTGATGGCTATGTACTTATCGTGACTACATGTTTAGCTTTTCCCCATGTAGCTGGTGGCAACATGTTTAGTATGAACAGTTTTTTTAATTCTTCCTTGCTCAATTAAATTCTTACTCTGCTGTCCACTGAGATTGATAAATTTAGAAGTAATATGATAAAAAGAAGCAAGAGCACAATTGTAATTTTCAACTAGAAAATTACAGAGGAAATTTTACTTTGTACCTGCTAGGTGCTGTTGACATTACTGTAATCTGTGTGTGTGCTCGTTGTGTGTGTGTGTGTGTGTGTGTGTGTGAGTGTAACATTCGTATCTGTATTCAGTGCGCTCTGAGCTGTGATCAGCCATGACAGTCAGCAGGTGTGTGTTGCCATGGAGACCAGCTGACATTGAGACACAGCCTCAGTGTTAAAAACCTGACAACATAATGTCGGACCTTTTATGAGTCTGCTTGGAAAGCAGAAGGAAATTGGTCATTGGTTAACAAGGAAACCAGTTAATTCGAAACACGATGTTGACTGGAGGAGAAAGGGCAGAAAACACATTGGCAATAGAAAGCACGCACAAAAAACAAAATGTTCAGGAAAAGACACGTAGCAGGTTTTGGATGCACTCTTCTGGACTGCACTCTTTCAGATCTGGGCAAATAATTTAATTCTGGCAGGGCACAAACACGCACACTCTTGGCAGCAGCTGGCAGGCACAAAGTAAAATTGCCTCTGTAATTTTCTAGTTTAGTGTTTGCTGTCATTTCTCAGATATGATGTTTGGGCTGTTTGGTGGGTCCTTCCTCCACCTCGTCCCTATCCTGTCTCAGATGATTCCATGAGTTCATGGAGTCATTTGAAAGTGTTGAGTTGACAAACGAATTGCTGTTGATGTGAAGCTTCAATTGGTTCTTCTTTGGGTCCCCACACTTCACACCTCGTTTTGTCAACTGCTCAAGTCCAGACCTTGCCATTTTTTCACCAAGAAGAATTTGTATGTGCCTGGCCCTACATGCAGGCAGCTTTGAAGTGTTTTCTAACCTATCCACAAAATTAAAAACGTGCCCTAAACTTGCTTTTAGCTAGATTTTTATGAAAACAAGCAGAATTAAGTGCTTTGCTGACTTTACCGCAGAGTGGTCCCACTGCTGCTCTCCATCACAGATTTCACCCATCATGTGGTTCTCCCTGCTGTTCTTCAGAGAATGGAACACACAGACAAACTGCTCGGTGGCCTCATCCTGAAACACAAGTCAGACTTTAGTTCTTCATGTCTGTTGAGGATTAACTAGCTTCAATAATATGAACAAACATCAGTAGCTGGATTTATATGGTCTTTTTTTGTCGTTCTGACTAAATTATTTCTGGTTTTAGGATCAGATCAATTTCCTTGAACACTTAATCATTATTAGATGCCCTAACATCTGATCTGATTCAGATGATCTGATTCATTTCAGTGGATCAAACCCATAATGCACTGTGACATTTGCTTTCACTGAAAGCCCACCAGTTTAAAAAAGTGATTCCATTTTTATAGAAGCTTTTTTTTGTTTCATTTAATTGGTTTTTTTTTTTTTTTGGAAATCCAACATCAAATTCTCTTGGTTTTCAAAATATAATTGTGAAGACGGGACACTTTTATTTTTCTTCTCACGTGATATGTGAGAATATCACGACGTTCGGCGAGCTGACCGAACGTCACAGACATGCAGCAAAGCTCGACTGGACTCCACCACTCCTCACTATCCCATCAAGATGTCGAGCGGACGGTGCAAATTTAAACAGGTCAGCATTTAATCGGAATGCTTTTGGGCATTGTAACCACAGCTGTGGTCTCATAAGATGTTTTAAGAAGAGATTTTCCAGATGAAAGAGACTCACTGTGTTCTGCTGACAGGATTCTACCGTTATGACCATGTGATCTTTAAACTGCAAAAAAACTGTGTCCTCCAAAGCAGGCATCCTCCCAGCTGGAAGACACACACAGGTTGAGAACAACAGCAACACCGGGGAGGGACACACACACACACACACACACACACACACACACACACACACACAAACCTGGGAGCTGCTGGAGGCAGTACGGTGGAAGTCTGTTGCTGATGAAATCCTTTTTCATGTGAGTGGGACTGAATTTCTGCACCTCCTCCTCCAGATCATCAGCCACAGCTCGCAGGATTGCAGCCAGCCGTCGGTTGGTGTTCACATCACTACCGTTAGCCTACACAGCCAAAAACACATCCAGAACATTTTGCCAAATTTGAACACAGTCTAAAAATGTTGAAAATATAAAGGCCCTTTTCCACTAGTGCCGCCTCGGCTCCACGCCCGCTTCGGCCTCACTTGGCCGGATTCCGCACTGCTCATTTTCCATTATGCATGGTTCAGCCTTAGAGGGGGCGGAGACAAGGTCGTGTCGTCAGCAAGGCGACGTGAACCTCAAGTGGCGTCGACTGTTATGCGACATTCGCGGACTGGTGCCGCCAAATCTTTTCATTTCACCCACAACAATGGACAGACTTGAGGCGCTCATGTTTCTGGCATTTTGTTAGGCACCGACAAAACGTGGCGAGAAACGGACATTTTAAAATTTCTTCAAAGGCGAGGGAGCGGGCGAGGTTGCGGGCTGCGATATCAAGAGTTGCTGAACGGCACCGCTGCATTGAAGAAGCCTTGCGTGAGCTCATATTTGACGACCGCAGCAGAAGATCGAGGCAGTGTCATCTCATGGTGAGTTCGCTGCAGTAGCCGTGAATCCAATCTGAAACTCCTGGTTAGTGTAATGCACTGCATTGGCAGTGGACAGCGACATGTTTTGTGTGTGTTTCAGCTCGTTCAGCTGCACAGACGACGTGAGCCGTCGGTCTGGGCTTTCCCACGGTCCTCGCAGTGGTGGGATGTTATAGTTCCGGGGTTCACGAGCGCACAGTGGCTGCAGAACTTCAGGATGCCCGAGGAGGCGCTGGACTTCCTCTGCCCAGCCATGGAGCGCCAGGACACCACATTCTGTGAGTGTGTGCCTCTGAAGAAGCGAGTGGCCATCGCACTGTGGAAGCTCGCCACAGGCTGTGAGTACAGCAGCAGTGGACACCTTTTCAGAGTCAGCATCTCCACAGTGTGCAGCTGTGTGCAGGACTTTTGTGCTGCAGTCGAGGCACTTTGATGCCGGACCTAATCTGTTTCCCTGATGCTCGGAGGTTCCAGGAAATAGCAGCCTACATGGAAAACAGGCGGGGCCTCCCACTCTGTGTTGGTGCAGTCGATGGCTCCCACATCCCCATCATGCACCACAGTACTGCCACACTGAGTACTGTACTTTAACCCTAAAGGCTGGCACTCAATACTCCTGCAGGGTGTCGCTGATGGGAAGGGGCAGTTTTGGCATGTATTTGCTGGACTGCCGGGGAGTTGCACGACGCCAGGGTGCTGAGGGTGTCATTGCTGCGGGAGTTAGTAAACCAGGGGAACCTTTTCCCCCCTCACATCAGGGATGTTGGGGAGGTGACTGTAGGATATTACATCCTGGGGGCCTCAGTAGACCCTCTGCAGAACTGGCTCATGACACGCCCCGTGTCACTGAATGGCTTCATGAGCTGAGCAGCTGAGCAGCATCTGTTCAGCACCAAAGTCAGCAGAGCACGGGTGGCTGTGGACAATGCTTTTGGCAGGCTGAAGGGAAGGTGGCGCTGCCTTCTGAAAAGAAATGACTGTGACATTCGCATGGTGTGGTCTATGGTGCTCACCTGCTGCACGCTGCACAACCTCTGTGAAAGTCATGGAGAGTCTTTCAAGGCATCGGGAAGTACTTGCAGAAGCAGGGCAGCCTGCAGCGGCTCAGAATCGAGAGCGAATGGGTGAGAATGCTCGCGATGCTCTAATGTAATTCTTGTCTGCAAACACTTAAGGCGTCAGTGTTGCAGTGGCAGCCAGCTCACCAGGGGAACCCCAAATTTGATGTTCAGCATGTTTTAAACTTGATATGTCCTCACAACGACACTAGTGTCATTGTCTCATGAAGCCTTTTGTCAGTGGATGAATAAAATGTGTTTTCTGTGGAATTTCTTTGCCTTCTTCCTTTTTAAAACCAGTTCAACATTAACATGTCATGTAGGTGAAAAAAAATATGCAACCGTCAACCTTCCCATGCGCAAAATTCAAGATAATAATGCATTGGTTTTATATAGCGCTTTTCAGGACACTCAAAGACGCTTTACATTGCATTCTTCATTCTCTCCATACTGGGTGGTGGTAAGCTGCTGCTGTAGCCACAAGCGGACATGCGGACTCCATTGTGCCCCCAGTAAAGGAAGCGTTACCCCATCTTGCCGGCATTACATGTTACCATGTTACTGTTGTGGCATTTTTTCTATGCTAAAATGACGCGCACAACATTATATTAATTGTAGGGAAACTCTTCCTTCACGACGTCCATGTACAAATGCATGCGCAAAAAAAGAGGAAAACAATGGCTGTAATGGCCAGCGAAACAACGCACAGGGCCGACACTGAAAGGTAACAACTAGCTCTAGCTGCGTCTGCAACGGTATTTACAATTTCCCCTGTCCTTGTGTCGGTTTACCACAAACCTTGGAGTTTTGAGACTCACCATTTTGCACTGAGGCCTCCTGCGGGGACACAAAGGACTCTGGGCCGACCTCCCTCGTGTTGCTCGCCGGTCGATGGTCGTAAATGGCCGCCGTGTTGTCGAACCACCGCTATCTCCTGCGGTTCGACCCACTTCCACCGTTGTGATCCTTCACTGCACCGTAGTCACATTTCAGTTTATTCAATTTTTCGCGGCACTGCTTCACCATCCGGGTGTAGCCGTGCGACGCCAGAGCCTGTGCTATCTCCCCGTATATTTTTTCATTTCTTGTGGCTCCGCCCAGCTCCCGCTGGATTTTCTCGTCAGACAGTATTCCTGAAAAGGTTTGAACTTCGGGTGTGTCCTCATACAATGGCAGCAAAAGTTACTCCGTGGACGAACGACGAGGTTTGAAAAATGGCGCCCACTTCGAGTCGCTCGGTTGCTGTCAAAAAAGTGACGTCACACACTGTTTAAACATGTCACATTCTCGGCCCCACTCGGCCTCGATCGAACCACTTTAGAGTGGGGCTGAGTCGCCGCTGAAAAAAACCGCGGTTGAAGGACGAAAACGGAGTGGAAACAGGACAGTTCCAGGGCTGAGCTGTGCGACGTGGGGTCGAGGTGGCACTAATGGAAAAGGGCCATAATGATTTGTTGAAAATGCACTGAAACATACAAGGGCAACACTTCTGAAAAATGATTATCAGTGTGTGATCACAACCCCGAGCTCCCCACAGTGTCAGTCTGCCAGAAAACTCAAGAGACCGGCTCGAGGGCGAGAGTTAGCAGAGTGTGTGTGTGTGTGTGTGTGTGTGTGTGTGTGTGTGTGTGTGTGTGTGTGTGTGTGAGTCACAAGTGCCACACTGACCAGTAAAAGCCTTCTGGGCATGCCCTCTCTCAGGCTGACTTCAGTCCTGCTCCTGTCAAACAGCATGACGGGAAAAGCATCGGACAGCAAATCTCCCCATGACCTCCAGAGGACAGAAAGAAGAAGGGAATTAACAGACACATCAAAAAGAAAAAGAACAGAATCCCAAAACTGGTCTGAAAGGTCAGAAGAACTTATGGAATCATTCCATGACCAGTAAACTCCAGCTAAAATGGACTTTCTACACTCCAGCAGATCTCAGCGCTTCACACACATCACACCAGCGGAGGCGTCTGCCATGCATGGCGCTCAATCCGTCCACTGGGAGCAGTGTGGAGTGTCTTACTCAGGGACACTTCATCACATGGACAGGGGGAGCTGGAGAATCAAACCAACAACATCCCGACTGTGAAACGACCGCTCTACAACCAAGAAAAGACACATTGCTTCTGGGTTCTTCAACCATGGTCAGTCTGAGCCTGCTCCTTCTCTTCACTGGTTTTTCCAGAGAGACTAAATGCCACAGCAGCGCTGCAGACCCAGCTCCAGAGGAAATTAGCTGGAGGGCCATGGCTTATTTTGGGGTGGCCCAGTCAGCACTCGTTTTCTTCAAGTGCTTGCACAAACCACAACAAACTAAATCTAAAGTGCAGAAACTTGAAGCTGACAGTCTGCGAACTTCTGAAGGAGACTGTTTGCTAGTGTGACAGTCGTCTATGGGATCCTCATTGTCTGGAGAAGATGACATGAAAAGCATCATCATAAACAACCACTGGAGTGGTTGCAACTTGATTTAAAATAGTGTTGTAGTCTGTCCTGGGTGGCCCGATTTCTGGAAGGGTGGGCCCGGCCCCCCCTCTAGTGCCGGGTCTGCGATGCCATCTACAGCTGCTGAGTGAGCGACAAGGAGATGCATCCTTCCAAAAAAAGAAAATGTATGTGAGCTGTGTTTATAATGAACCTGTGAGAAATCCGGATCTGCATTTGTGAACAGATCCAGAGAACAGTCTCAAGAGAAGTATCAATAAATTGAATTATTCTTTTGCAAAATGTTCAGATAGAAAATTCAAGTCTTCTTTGTTGTTTTTATACGTTGCAAACTGGGTCAGATAACTAGGCTAATAAGACCAGAATTGACAGGGGAGGTTCTGGCTCACTGCATTTCACACATCTGTCAATACAGGTGAAAATGGAGCACCTTTTCAAAAAACACACAAAATTTCATTTTCAACCATTCACTTTTTTTCCCACAAACTTTAAGTACAAAACAAGCTGACATATCCTGAGTATATTTGGAGGAGGACACAATGTGGAGGAAATGATGAAAGTGTCATACATCCTCTGGTAGGTGCTGAGAGTCAGGTGGGTGGAGTGGGGCACTCCCGCAGGAGTCTCCGCCTGATGAATGGTTCCTCTGGGGAAGTACAGAAGGTCGCCTGTCTGTTCAGGGACAAAAACACACTTTCAGCAGTCAACTCAAACTTCAACACAACCACAAATCAAACTGCAGTGCTTCTGAACATTCATCACTATGAAATCCTTGTAATCTCTGCTGTCCACTGACAGGAAAACATAGACAATAAATTTGAATATGTCTAACTTTTTTTCCCCACATTTACTACAATACTACCACTTTGATGACTGCTTTATAAGTGAACCTTTTGTCATTCATTTTCTTGAGCCACTTCATCCTTTTCAGGTTCATTGAGTGATAGAGCCAATCCCAGCTACTCATTTTTTTGGCGGGGGGGGCTTTGGGGGCTGGCCAGTCTGTCGCAGGGCCAACAAAGAAACAAACGACCATCCACACCAAGGGGCAGTTTAGGACCAGTCCCAATTCTACCCGAGCCCTTGGTTTTGCGTGTTTACAGGGGTTTCCCAGTGGCGCGAGGCGGACAGAGGAGAACGGCTGCATAGCCCTTGAAATGAAGACGAGCTGTGACCCACGTGAAAAGAAGAGGTATGACAAATTTCCCATTATACACCGTATGGTGTATCATGCTGACAAGATGGGAGAGCAGACCCGGACAGAGAAGTGTAAGAGTGTGTTTAACATATTTAAATATGAAGAACACTCAAGTCCAATCGGTTGCTGCTCCACATAAATCTTAGCCATGTTTGGAATTGGTGATATTTCGAAATGGCTCGTTAGAACAAGTGAGTTAACACAGCTATACCTACACACACTAGGGTGACAGACAGTAGAAACACAGGAACTACATTTCATACAGACAGCTCAGTTACATTCAATCAATCAATCAATCAATCCATGTATTTTTGTACAGCCCAGTATCACAACAACAGTTGCCTCAGAGGCTTCAAGATGTTACATTGGTTGGTAAAAGAAGCTACACAAGCTGTGCTACACAATGTGACTGTGCTCAATAAATAAGTCAAAATGATGTGTGCAATTTCTTTTGTACTGTATGTCCAAATTCACACTCTTATAAAGTGCTGAGTCTAAAGTGCAATGAGTGACATTCGTTTGGTTTCGTTTCTTTGGGCATATCACATTACAAACATCTCAACAAGAATATTCAACACCTTTCAATGAGAGCCCAAAAGGAGTAGGGTGAAGCAGAAGCTTATCAGTGCCTACCCCTTCCCATATCTCACAGTTTTATCACTGAGCGTCACATGGCAGTGTTATTGTATTTGTATATGTTTTTATCAACCATATCCAGGCCCATACACAGTAACATGTGCATGTGCCTGCCTATGAATGTGTGAGTTTTACGTAGTACAAGATTCATGTCCTGGCATGCCACACAAGTGTGTGTGCATGCCTGGACATGAACTGCAACATTAACCATACATAATCATTAGCTTATTCAAGACAAGCAAACAATATTACATATTATTACAGCATACTCAATAGTCATACTATGTCTGACAGTATTTTTATATGTGTGTTCATTATCCACACCCAGGCTCATGCACCCTAACACATGCATGTGCCTGTTTATGAGCATTTGTGTGTTATGTCGTGCAATATTCACATTCCAGTATTATGTTTCTTTGGCATATTTTTCAAAAATACTACGCTTATTCAGTTTTTTTTTTAATTGATGTATAGTCATGGCACTTTTTAGGTGACCATCGAGGCTATTCCATAGATTTACGCCTCTCCGGGTAATACATTGGCTTTTGAGGGTCGTACAGACACGTTTAACTTTTAAATTAGCATTTGCCTGAAGGTATAATTGCCCTTTCTCTTAGCAAACAGACAATTTATGTTACAGGGAAGTAAATTGTTTCTTGCCTTGTAAAGTATTAACAAAGATTTCAAATTTACTAAATCCTCAAGCTTTAGAAGGCTAGATCTCAGGAACAGTGAGTTTGTATGGTCCTTGAAGCCCACATCGTGAATGATCCTGATAGCTTTTTTTTTGAAGTCTGAATAAAATCTCGGCCTGGTCACAATCAACATTGACTCCAGGTGGACAGCAGACTAAAAAATTCAGCCTCAACAAACTGTGCCAATTTTTATTTTCACTATACTACAGTTTTCGAGCAATCAGATGCAAAAAAATTCATCCAGTAATCTTATTTGGTAGTAAAATGGTGATCAGTTAAAGATGTCGAGGTAAAATGGGGTATGGACTCTACATTAGCATGACTTGGATAGCTTAACAAGACTTAAAACAGATGAAGAGCATCACTACAACTTAATAAACTCAGTTGTTTGTTTAATTTAGTAAAATATATGAACAGAACTCTGCTTTATTGCCCATCAAATGACCACAAAAGACTCTATAACGTGCAAATGTGATGAAACATGTGGAAAATAAATTATCTTTTCTGCAAACTTAATATAAATGTCTGCACATACAATTTGCACATTGCTGGATTGCTGTAATTTATGTTTCTTAACTGATTTGTATCAAATGAACAACAACAACTGCATTATTTCTGAAATCTTGACACTCAGAAGTTTGTAAAACGTCCTATCGGGCCGATGAATCGGCCAATCCGATGAATCGGTCGACCTCTAACTGGTAGTGCAGTGAAATAACATAAAGTCACTGAAATTGTTGTTTAAATTATCTGGCAATTACCATTACCAAATTTACCAAATGAGAATTTTCCCGTAGCATTATGCGAGTTATTCAAAAAGAGGAATTTTGGAATTCAAAGTCCTTGCTTCGATTCTCTGCGTTAGTTTTCTGTGGGTAAAAGATGTACTTTTAGGCAAATATGTTGTCTTGAGAGTTGTAGATAAATACACCCCTTTTCAACATGCTCACATGTTCCAATAATATCAAGAATTTCAACTTCTAAGTGGAATAACAAAATGCGAGGGTCTGGACACTACACGGGGTACGGACACTACAACTGCAAACAACAGATCCCATTTGCAACTGTTGTAATATTAATTGTGTGCACTATATCCACAACATATCATCATTCAAATAGTGCTACCCAGGTATATAAAATAGAACATTCAGCTCAAGCCAAATACATAGTAGGAATGAGGAACTGGATAGGGGTACGGACACGACCGGAAATTCTGGACATGGAGATACTATATTAGTTCAGCCTTTGTAACTTCATAGATAGTATATTGCTGATGCTATTTTTGGTCAGAAACTGATCCAATACCATAATAGATATATTTTAAACATGGCCTTGGCTTATATTGTGCTTATTTAAAAAAATAAGTCTCCATTAAGTCAAAAATCAGCTGAAATAGAGAAATATATAACGAGTTGAGCTTCCAGCTTCGCGGAACACAGCTCGGCCCCCACAGCTCGAATTTGCAAGAAACAACCTGCAAAATAAAAGTAATCACATCCATTATCAAAAAACATCACAGTATTTCAATATATTTCTGATTTCCTTTGAAAATGAAGCTCCTAAAATTCAAACAATCTTGTTTTGACCAGATATAACGCCCTTTTTCCTACAAAAAACCTTACATCAAATCGTCTTGGCGAAGATGATCAATGAAACATGCATGTTGTTGTTTCAGTAAGCCATTGGCTGTCCAAACACACTCTCAAATGCATTCAAACACGAGCCTACACCACATTAGAAGACAATAACAACACACACAATACATTTCACAGGAAGATTGTGACCAGGCCGTCTCCAAGTGGCTTCTGTAGGTATTTCCCCAAACCTCTACACAGTATGTGATATAAGGAAGGACAAGTGAGCAATACAAGATTTGGAGAGCTTTTTGGTCAAGAAGGTGTCTGCATTTGCTCACAATTGCGATGTTTTTAGCCATCTTAGTTCGAATACTGTTGATTTGCGGCTTCCAGCTCATGTCGTGACTCAGAATCACTCCCAGAAACTTGTATTTTTTCACTCCTTCTATTTCAACATGATCAATTTTAACTTGGATTTTAGTGTCCTCTTTGATTTTACCAAATAACATGAATTTTGTTTTGAGTACATTTAGCGATAATTTGTTTTTATTGAACCACTCTTTGAGTTTACAAAGTTCTGCTGTAATCTCAGTCACAAGGAGCTACAGATTTTTGCCTGAGCCTACTATTGTAGTATCATCGGCAAATAATATAAATTTTAGTTTTGGTGATATATCACACAGATCATTTATGTATAGCAAAAACCAGTGGTGGGCCGTCAGGGCCTGCAAAGCCTTCTCTGCGGGCCTAAAAATTATCTGAATTACAGACTGATGTAAATTATATTTTGTCCATAAATAATTAATAAATGATTCCAAGCGGTATGTTCCAGTTCCTTTCATAGTTTTCCCGTGGTCGCGCTGCTTCCAGACATGATTTTTTCATATTAAATCATTTAACCAATCAGATTTCAGGCATCATCTGTTGGTTCAAAGCACTTTTTTTCTAAATTAAACTCATCTTTCTCCCTGACCTGTCTGGTGAATTCCTTGGTCTTCATGAGGTTGTCGAATTTCTACTGAGAATTGATTGAACACTATTTACTACCGTATTGGCCCGACTATAGGACGACTCTGATTATAAGACAACACCTATTTTTCAAGTATCATTTTGTGAAAATAAAAATATGTTGAAGACAATAAGGTCACTCATAAAAAAAAAAAAAACTTTTTATTTTACAATTATTCTAGGATTCTCACAACAGAGATAACATTTCATATGATTTTAGATCAAATAATATTACTGCAGTATTAAATAAAAAACTATATTCACTTTCTCAAATTCTGAGGCTATGACTCAGTGGATAAAGGTTCAACTCAAAGGTTCAATAACTGCATTAATGATGTAAATAAAAAAAATGGTAAATGGACTACTTATATAGCGCTTTTTCATCCGCATTAGCAGAGACCAAAGCGCTTCACACTGCATTATCACATTCACACACATTCACCGGTGGAGGCGGCTGCCATGCAAGGCACTCAGTCCACCCACCGGGAGCAATTCAGGGTTCAGTGTCTTGCCCAAGGACACTCTGACATGCAGACACGGGAATCAAACTAACAACATCCCGATTGTCAGACGACTGCTCTCCCCACTGATCCACAGCCGCCCCCAGCCATCAAATTCAAGTTCAATTCAACTTCATGAACATTAATAATTCAGTCTAATATATCTTGGCAGCCCGGCAGTTGTATGACTCTGCTGTGTTGAACTATCAGTTGGCATCAAAACATCTCCTCTGTTGTTTGCTCACTTGTTTAGCTTTCGAGCCTCTTCGTTCCAGATCGTCACGTTCCTCAATTTTTCATCAGAGCGAACATACAGGACTGTCTCAGAAAATTAGAATATTGTGATAAAGTTCTTTATTTTCTGAAATGCAATTAAAAAAACAAAAATGTCATACGTTCTGGATTCATTACAAATCAACTGAGATATTTCAAGCCTTTAATTATTTTAATATTGCTGATTATGGCTTACAGCTTAAGAAAACTCAAAAATCCTATCTCAAAATATTAGAATATCATGAAAAAGTATACTAGTAGGCTATTTAACTAATCACTTGAATCGTCTAAATAACTCGAAACACCTGCAAGTGTTTCCTGAGCCTTGAAAAACACTCAGCTTGGTTCAGTAAACTAAATCACAAGTATGGGGAAGACTGCTGCTCTGACTGCTGTCCAGAGGACCATCACTGACCCCCTCCATCAGGAGGGTAAGACACAAAAAGACATTTCTCAAAGAGCAGGCTGTTCACAGAGTGCCGTTTCAAAGCACATTCACAAAAAGTCTGTTGGAAGGGAGAAATGTGGCAGGAAACGCTGCACAGCCAAGAGAGATGACCGCAGGCTGAACAGCATTGTGAAGAAGAGCCGCTTCCAGAATTTGGGGGAGCTTCAGAGACAGTGGACTGAAGCTGGAGTCCAGGTATCAAAAGCCACTGTTCACAGACGTGTCCGGGAAATGGGCTACAACAGCCGTATTCCCATGGTCAAGCCACTTCTGAACTCAAGACAACGGAAAAAGCGTCTGACTTGGGCTGTGGAAAAGAAGCACTGGACAGTTGAAGAGTGGTCCAAAGTCCTCTTTTCAGACCAAAGCAAGGTTTGTATTTCATTTGGAAGTCAAGGCGCCAGAGTCTGGAGAAAGGCTGGAGAGGAGCAAAATCCAAGTTGCTTGAAATCCAGTGTGAAGTTCCCACAGTCAGCGATGGTTTGGAGCCATGTCAGCTGCTGGTGTTGGTCCACTGTGTCTCATCAAGTCCAGAGGAAATGCAGCTGTGTACCAAGAGATTTTAGAGCACGACATGCTTCCTTCTGCTGAAAAGCTCTATGGAGATGATGATTTCCTTTTTTCAGCATGATCTGGCACCTGCCCACAGTGCCAAAACCAGCAGTAACTGGTGTACTGACCATGGCATTACTGTCCTCCATTGGCCTGCCAATTCCCCTGACCTGAACCCCGTTGAGAATTTGTGGGGTATTGTCAAGAAGAAGCTGAAAGACACCAGACCCAACAATGCAAACGAGCTAAAGGCCGCTATTGAAGCATCCTGGGCATCCATAACACCTCAGCAATGCCACAGGCTGACTGCCTCCATGCCACGCCGCATTGATGCAGTAATTCGTGCAAAAGGATTCCCAACCAAGTACTGAGTGCATTAATGGACATTTTCAAATGTGAGATAGGATTTTTGAGTTTTCTTAAGCTGTAAGCCATAATCAGCAATATTAAAATAATAAAAGGCTTGAAATATCTCAGTTGATTTGTAATTAATCCAGAATGTATGACATTTTTGTTGTTTTAATTGCATTTCAGAAAATAAAGAACTTCATCACAATATTCTAATTTTCTGAGACAGTCCTGTACAAGCATACATTCAGTGTAAAGGCCTCAGTATGCTCCCCCGTCGCAGCGACGTCGTTCCTACGCCGGCAGCCCTACGCTGCCACTGAACATATCTTGCTTCTGCGTCAAGGGAACACCCTACTCTGCAATTTCACCGCCAACCCACTAGCAGTCACAACAATGCGGCTTCCGTAGCTCCGGCGTTACCTAAACATAGATGTATAGACATAGATTTCTAGACGTACATATCTAGACACGCATACACAGACACCGGGCTGTGGTGGAGGAGTGGCGTGAGCAGACCGTGATGAAATATTGGTGAAATTAATGACCTTTTGGACGATTAAAGCCGTTTTAGGAGCGGCTATACACATAGCCCCGTCTGCTAACAGTGCTAACACTGCTAACAGTCCGCTAACGGGATGTGTGCCGCTCAGTTTTGGATCTCAATTTCTCCCGAAGCACTGTTCGGATCAGAAAAGCATTCGGGGTGAGATCTACTTCATTCTATAAACAACGCGAAAGCGGACCAATCACAGCCCTCGACGTTCACGTCACCACGCATCGCCTCGACGTGAAGTCACAATTTTCGGGAGGTGTGCGTCAAGCCCCGCCGTAGCCCAACGTAGGGCTACGACGTAGACGTCGTAGGAACGCCGTCGCGGCGACGGGGGAGTATACTGAGGTGACCACTGAAGGCAATGGGTTGCACTGCATTTCACTTTGGAGATGCATGCCACACTTCAGTTTTTAAAAATATATTTAAAACCATGTATCAGTTTCCCTCCTCGCTTGTTAGCCAACCTCATAAAACTCCAATGAAATGCATTTATATCTGTGGTCATAATGTGGCAAAGTTTAAGGGGTGTCATCTCTGGAAGCCAATTTGAATAAGGTTTTTTTTTGTTTGTTTTTTGTTTTTTCGTGTGTGATGAAGTAGTGCAGTGCAGTGATCAGTCGTTTCGGTCCGTTGTGGTGAAGGAGCTGAGCCAAAAGGCGAAGCTCTCAATTTACCGGTCAATCTACGTCCCCACCCTCATCTATGGTCATGAGCTTTGGGTCATGACCGAAAGGACAAGATCCTGGATACAAGCGGCTGAAATGATCTTCCTCCGTAGGGCAGCTGGGCTCCCTTATACCCCTTTCCCGCTGCAACTAGCGGGTCGATCCGTGTTTTCGACCCACTAACAAACGGCTTCTACACTCCTTTCCCACTGCCTGCAGGCCTGGGTCTAGCCGCCTGCTGTTGAGCCACGCTGCTGCGTTTCCCCGCGCTGATGGCGTCCCACGTTGATGACATCATCAGCGCGACAGAGCACAACGAAAGTAAACAATGCAGCGAAACACATTCCCCTGTCGATGAATCTACTCTTCCCCACATATCAGGAGAAGCTCTCTGGTCTCGCTGTCCTGCCAGTGCTGGGTCGTCTGGACGAAGGAAATCTCACGCTGTGTCCAGAAACAACAACTAGCGTGCTAACGTACCCACGTTGTGTCGACATCATCATGTAAGTTCCCAGATGTGTCCCTCCCACTAAAAGTCAGTAGAAAGCTGACCCGGGTAGATTGCAGAGTTTAAAGACCCGGGTCTAAAAGCCAATTAAACCCTTTCACACTGCCAGGAGGAGTCGATTATTAGCAGGTTTAAACGGGTTTTTTGGCCAGTGTGAACGGGGCTTTAGAGACAGGGGGAGGAGCTACGTCACCAGGGAGGAGCTGGGAGTAGAGCCGCTACTCCTCCACATCGAGAGGAGCAGCTGAGGAGGCTCAGCACCTCTTTAGGACGCCTCCTGGACGCCTCCCTGGGGAGGCTTTCCGGGCATGTCCCACCTGGAGGAGACCCCGGGGAAGACCCAGGACACGCTGGAGAGACTATGTCTCTCGGCTGGCCTGGGAACGCCTCGGGATCCTCCAGGCAGAGCTGGAGGAAGAGTCTGGGGACAGGAAGTCTGGACATCTCTGCTGAGACTGCTGCCCCCGCGACCCGGTCCCAGATAAGAGGTGGAAAATGGATGGATGGATGGATGTTGTGTGGTGACAAATTGACTGTTTATAGCAGCAGCAGTCAGGTCCAGCAGAACCAGAACCACATAGTCACCAGAGTCATTTACGAGGAGGATGTCATTAAAAACCCTGAGGAGAGCTGACTCGGTGCTGAGCAGGGTTTAAACCCAGACTGGAAGACCTCTGAGATGTTATGATTGTCCAGCTGGTTTTTCAGCTGCAGGTAGACAACCTTCTCCAAGATTTTTAAAAATAAAGGGCAGCTTGGAGATGGGCCTAAAATGATCCAGGATAGTCTGATCCAGGCCAGGTTTCTTCAGGAGGGTTGTACCACTGAATGTTTAAAAAAGTACAGGGACACCACCAGAGGACAGACTGCTGTTAATGATAGCAAGGACAAGCTGACCAATGCTGGGAAAAATGTCTTTAAAAAGATGAGGGGGAATGGCATCTCGGGGGAACGTAAGGGCAGAATGTGTAGAACCACATCCTGTAAGGATGATAAGGTGACTGTCTCGGACTCATCAAATACACCAGGGCAAGGCACAGAGCCAGAGGGGTCATGGTCAGGGGTCAAAATCAGGGTCCTGGTGGAAACAACCTTATCAATAAAATACTGAAGGAAATTCTCGCAGGTTTTAGAGGAAGGGTCTAAGCAGACAGACTGTGGGGCATTAAGAACAGAGTCTATGGTTCTGTAAAGCACAAGGCGGTCATGGAAGTTCTCCATAATAATGTATGACAAGTATTAAATCTCTTGATTTTATATTATGAATTACAGATTTGCATAAATCGCCCTATCACAGCACCTCATCTACACACATGATGTGGTCACGTGACAGGCTGGACCAATCACATTTACAAGCGGTTTCAAATGTTCAAAATTGAGACGTCCTGCTCAAATCCTCGAGACGGGATTTCAGAACACTATGGGGGATGCCACATAAGTTTCGTTCATCTTTATAAACAGTCAATGGTATGCTCGCAGTGGCTTTTGGTGTTTCTGCTGTTGCTGCAGTCATTACTGAACATTGGAAGAAACTGCCAACTTTATGCAACCTGTGAGCTGGATTTCATAATATCAGAAATGAAACAGACTCACCATGTCTGTGGCCCAGGAGACAAAGGAGACACCGTAAACCAAAGCTGGGTAAGAGGAGCAGCCTGTGCGCTAAGTTACATGCTAACCCGCACCGGCCGGCTCTTCCCAGTCTCTTCCTCGCCAATGTCCAATGACTTCCCAACAAAATGGATGAGATTCGGTTGAGGATCATCTTACCATACTAAGCTAGCGCTAGAGGAGCTTTACTGTCTGATCAGTACGCAGATTAAAAACTCCAACCAAGAGGCGGCTGCGATTGTGGCTGGAGACTTCAACCATGTGGAACTAAAGGCAGTGCTTCCAAAATTCCACAAATTCGTACACTTTCCCAGTAGAGACAGTAACATACATCCACACACAAGTTCATCAAACCAGTAACCATGGTGTCTCTGGTTTCTGCTCAGAGCACAGGTCAGGTGACAGGCTGGCCTACAGCAGGGTCCGGACAGAACTGAGGAAGGGTATTCAGCAGGCCAAACAGGTATGGACAGTGCATTGCCAACAACCCACGGGAAGTGTGGAGAGGCATCAGAACCTTTACGTACTACAAGAACAGCAATCAGCAGATCAGCCACAATCCCACTCTACCAGACACCTTCAACAGTTTGTTTGCACACTTTGACACACCTGGCAGCAGAAAGACTGTTCATCTGCCAAAGCTTGAAGAGCAGTAGGACCAGGTGAGTTCCACCCTGAGGAGGATCGGATTACAGTCAGGTTGGCACCAATACAAGTCGGCCCTGGCCAACTCGGCACCGCCCCCTGGATACAGTCAAGTCGGCATCAATCCAAGTCGGCCTCGCAGGGGGGGGGGCTCTCAAGTGGCCGAGTTGGTCGGTGCCGCCTTGACTGTAAGCTGCTTACCAACTCGGCCAAAAGCCTCTTTTTTTTATAATTACGATGCGGCTGCGGCGCAACGATTTGCAAAGTTTTTTTTCGTGCCGGCTGCGCCGCTTCTCCTCACGTAGCAGGGGGGAGACTGGAGGACAAACTGTGTGATGATGGTGACTGACAGGTTAGAGGTGGAGAATGGACCTGGAGCTTCATGTATGACGTTCTGTTTGAACCGAGTAGCTTAGCTACAAGCGCGCAGCGCAAGCGGCTGTCTAGTCATGTGACCAGATCATGTGACCAGGCGGCGTTTGATCAAACCAGTCGCTTGCATTGTAATTATAAAACTGTGCAAATCATCGCGCCGCAGCCGGCATCAGCTCCAGGATTTGCCCCCCCCCCGACCCCCGTGAGGCCGACTTGGCTTGATGCCGACTTGATTGTATCCTGGGGGCGGTGCCGAGTTGGCCAGGGCCGACTTGGATTGGTGCCGACCTGACTGTATCCCAGGAGGATCAACACCAACAGGGCTCCACCTTGGAGGAGGTGGAGCGGGTGGACAACATCACGTTACTGGGCATCCACAGTACATCTGACCTCACTTTGTCCACACACACAAAGCACCTGGTGAAGAAGTTCCACCAAGGCTCTTCTTCCGAAGGGAGGTGCAAAGGACTGGACTCTCCCCTCAGTGTCTGATAGACATTCACAGAGCCACAATAGAGAGCATCCTCCATCCGGTATGGGAACTGCACTGCACAAGACAGGACCTGTTGCCCAGGTGGTGAAAGCGTTAGAGGATTGTGGGGAGTCCTCTACCACCTCTGGACTCGATATACGACAGCTGGGTTGGAAGGAAGGCTGGAGAGCTGCAGCTTCACCCGCCCAGGCCACAAACTGTTTGTGCCTGAGGTACAGGAACATCGGAACCGACACAAAAGTCTGGTTTCCACGGCAGCTCTTTTGGTGGTTCCAACGGTACAGGTTGGTACTGAACAGTACGGTTTGCGTAAAGCTTATCTGTTGCGTGTCTCCACTGCGGTCAGCACAGTTTGAACGTAGGTGGGTTGTGAAGCATTACGCCACGGTAAACATGGTCCTCCACCCTGTCGGTGGCTCCTCAGCAGCTCTGCTCAGCCCAGAGTGAAGCGTGAGCCTCGGTTCTCTGTGATCCAGCCTGGAGAACGTTCTCCTCCTGAACACGCCATCCAAACGACTCCTCTGCTGCAGAGCAGCGTCTGAACGCCGCCAGCAGACCGGCGGTAAAACTACCAGTGACTGAAACCAACCAGAGTGCAGAGCGGCACATGCAGCTTCTCCTCTGATGAACTGTTGAAACTCGGCGGTTTGTCCAGAGTGACGGTCGTTTCTACCAATCAGCAGACGGCGGAGGTGGAGCTCCTCCCTGTGGAACCCTACCGGAGCGCATGGAACCTCAACGGAGGAGAACCCAGAAGTGGTCCAGGCTGAGTCTGGGTCTTTGGTACTATCCATCCCTTTAATCAGTGGTCTCAGTGGTTCTTCGCGGTACGGGTCACATTGTCTGTCTGACCACCAGAAGAGGAGCTGTGGAAACGGGGCTAAACACACTGAAACTCAGCTTCTTCCCCAGAGCTGTGAAATTCATCACCCCATATCCCCCCTCCCACACACACACAGACTAAACTGAGCATTAAATCGCTCCCATCCCCCCACCCCAGACACACACAAAGTTTCAATGTGTGCAATATATTCACGCTGGTCACTTTGAAGATTTCTCTGTACACTCGTCACTTTTCATTCGATCTTTAATTTATTTAGACATTTTTTTAGATGTGCCTTTTCATTTGATTTTATACGTGTGCCAAGAGCTGCTGATCAAAATTTCATGCGCTGCATGTTGACAACAAACATTCTTGATTCTTGAAGAAACTGAGCTGTACCTTCAGAATAAAATCGTGTGTGGGGCTGCCAATCCTGTCCACTGACTCAACGTTGTACTCTGCTGCCAGAGGAATAGTTGGGTTATAGAGACGCCAACGTTTCTCTCCCTCCAACTGCAAAATGAAGACCTGCGAGACAAGAAACAGCCACAGAAGGAAATATTGCTTGTTACCATAACAAAGAGTTAGGCAATTCATTGTTAGCGTTCACTGGTTTAATGAGACTCGCTTGAGAAAACTGGCTTGTATGTTATTCAGTATGTGAAAGAGTTTCTGTTCTGAAAAGGAACTATTGATGCTCGAAACTGATTATGTTCAATAGGTCATTTGGATATTTTTCAAGACACTGAAGCTGTTCAGTGGATGTCTCTGATTTCTAAACATTTATGTCAAAAAGTACAGCTCAGTGATGACTATTCTCATCAACAAAGTCTCCAACAAAGCTACCTTCAATAAAAATAGAAACCCTTTTGTTTTTGCTCACCTTTATCCTTGAGCTGAACTCAAAGACCTAAGACATTTTCTGTGTACACAAAAGACAGATTTCGTTGAAATACTGTTCACCGATGCGTCTAATCTGTGTTAGTGAGCACTTCTCTTTAGCCAAGATTATCCTCCAAGATCCAGATTAATGAACAGGCTTAAGCCTGAATTTTGTTTTCCGCATCAATTTATTTATATATATATATTAAAAAAAAACCTCAAACAACTGTAACTGCAACTCCAGGTCCTTCAAAAAAAAAAAAAACTGAGCTTTTTACAGTCTTGTTGCTTTGCACCCCTCGGCCACCATACACCTCTACCACGGAGCTGGAGCAGAGAGACTGGACTTCTGCTCCTCAACTCAAAGCTGGACAAAGGCTGTTTTACAGCACGAGCAACTGGGGCTGCAACGGAGCTGAAAATTATTGAGGCTGTGAAAATGAACCGACTTCCCAGACTCTTGTTCTTATTTATGTCTCTCGCAGTCGGGACCCCAACATCAGCCATCAATATGCTAGACAAGCGTATTTCTAGACTTGCCGTATTGGCCCGAGTATAAGACGATATTTTTTTCCAGGAATGGTTTTCTCTAAAACGGGGTGGTGCTCTGATGGAGGACTGGATGGAGCCAGAGTCCCGGGGAGCTGGACTGCCTCTGCTGCATGCAGTGGCTCCGCCCCCCGTTAGGGGGAGCTAGTGAGCTGGACAGAGTGTCAGCCTGCAGCAGTGAGAGAAGAAGACTGAGCAGTGTGGCTGCTGCTGGTTTTTCTAAGCTTCATTTCAAACAGCATCCAGAATACCTGCCTGTCAGTACTCGAGTATACTCAGCTGATGTTCAGGATGGAGGGGAAACTGATACTTGTGAGTTTGTCAGTTTGTTTTGAAGTTTCAACACAGATGCTAATTCCGTTAGCATGTCAATGGCGTTTCCATTAACAGTTAGCATTGAGCTAGCGGCTCTGATTTTAAATACTGACTGGTTTAGTTTTCAGACAGTGATGTATGCTGTGATACATCTTGTGTGTTTGTTCACTTCTATATTTATCTGGTTGGTTTCAGTTTTCCAGCCTTCAGGAGAAAGTAATAAAAGCTCAGAGCAGCTGAAACCTGCTGCTTTCTCTCTGAAGAACTGTTCTCTACAGGCCAGACTGAACCCAGCATCCAGGAGGCTGAGTTATTCATGTTCATGAAGCTGAACAGAGCTGGAGTTTGATGGTTCTAAAGTTATTTACATCATTAATGCAGTTACTGAACCTTTGAGGTTCTTAATTGTTGCTTATTGTTGCTTATTTTCAGAAAGAGAATATATTTATTTAATACTGCAGTAATATTTTTTTTTATCTTAAATCAGGTGAAATATCTGTGAGTTTTTGAGTTTAGAATAATTGTACAACAAAAAGTTATTTTATGGGTAACCTTATTGTCTTCAACATATTTTTATTTTCATAAAATGATATTTGAAAAATAGGGGTCGTCTTATAAGCAGAGTGCTACTATATCCGGGCCAATACGGTACTGCTGGAGAAAATCTGGAATGGATGGTGATCACTGGCACGTTTTGGGATTGCCCAATACTTCCCTTTTGCAAGGAGGTAAAGGGAGAGATGGACAAAGTTATGGGAGTTGATATTTTATTCACTCTAAATCCATTTCTTTTAGTCCCAGCTCCTAAAGATATGTACAGCAGAGGCCCAAAGCACCTGCGACACATACTCCTGATGACTGCTGGGAAATGAAACGGATGAATCCCCAGCCACCGGCACCGACAGTGGCTCGGTGGAGACAGAAGCTGAGGGAGGTGCATGGGATGGAGGCTTCAACCGCCCAGCTACAATTCCAGGCTGATGTTTTTGGGAGGAGGTGGCAACCTATAACTAGATCTCTCTCGAACCGACCTGAGCTACACATTGTGTTGTAAAGTTTTAACTATCCATTCTTCTTTGGGCTTTTTTCCCTCCACTGTCACACTTATGTGATGTTTTCAAGGAACGTTCTGCTATGTATTGTTGTCTTTTTACATTTATTAAAAATACAGTTCCAAAAAAAAAAAAAAAAAGGGTGATCAGGTATGCTGTGAGCTGCAGTGTAGGTAAGCAGCAGCAGGTAAGTTGTGAGTGTAGTCGCAATATGTGTGGTTGTACCTCAACATCATCATAGTGTGGTGGAAGACCCTGAGACTGCTCCGGTGTAATGTAGACGTTAGAGCCCACCAAAGCTCCAAAGAAACTCTCCAGCTTCTCCATGATCCTCCACAACTCATCCTGGAAACACACAAGGAATGTCAGCTGATTACTGAGTGTCAACACCTGCTCCCCATTCATATTCAAAAGAAGAGTAACAAGTGTCTGATGCAGTATGAAAATCTCATGCCACAGGATTCACTGTGGTCATGTACAATTCAGTTAACACTCCAGTGACTGTTCTCTATTGCTTCACTTGCCCCACAATTGGGAAATGTGCACTGTTGCTGCAGCAAATGGACAATAAATGAAACAATAGCAGACAAAAAGGAATATAAACAAGCAATCTGTTTTGGTGCATTTCAGAGGCGGGCTTACAGCCCCACCTAAAGGCCTGGGATATGTACTACATCGCTTTGAGTCCTGTCAAGCATGCTTGGATGCAGATATTTCCTGCAGTGATGGCAAACCTTTAAAAAACCATGGGCAGAAAAGACCGTTCAGTCAGGTATAGGCAAGGTCTCGGAGGAGAGGGTCAACAAAGGTGAAGGTGAAGCACCTGTGGCTCAGGGATAGGTTGATATCCACAGGGTTCATACACTTTATTTGGTGTCAGTTACTTTTCCATAAGTTCTCCATATCTACTCAACAAATTTTGACAACAAAAAAACACAGCTTCAGTGAAATGTACTTTTATTCGGGACCGACTGATCATTGTCCGGGCCGGTCATCAGCGTCAATATTCGGCCTTTTGACGCATATCGGCATCAATCTTTATTAATCTGACGTCCAATAACAGATCAATATTAAACGACATTATGTTGGCTCAGATGCAGCCTCCAGCATCGTCCCGCCCACAGCACCATCTGATTGGTTACACTCAGCACCAATAGGGCCAAGGCCAATCAGCAGCTTAAAAGAATACTCTGAAGATTTTGGACCCACGCCCTATCCCTATCATTTACAAAGTGAGATAAGCTCATAAATACCTTTGTTGTGTCCGTTCGTCCAGTGCCTGGCTAACAGCTGTTAGCATCGTAGTTAGCTTAGCTCAGCTGCTGGAGGTGAAGAGGAGACAGAGCCAGACTGAGAAAGTGGACAAAATCCTCCTTCCAGTGGTCCAGGGGACGGCGTGTTAGCACGTGAAGTAAATCCCAATGGTTATAAAGCATTTTAAAAGACGTGTTTTGTTTTCAATCCGTTAAAATAGCGTTTTGATACACAGACCTGCACAAGCATAGTGCTCTGCGGAAGGATATACCGGAGCACAGCGGCTGAGTCTATGCTGCTACCGCTGTGCTCCGGTATATCCTTCTGCAGAGCACTGCGCATGTGCAGGTCTGTGAGGATCAAAATGTTATTTTAACGGATTGAAAACAAAACACGTCTTTTAAAATGCTTTATAACCATTGGGATTTACTTCACGTGCTAACACGCCGTCCCCTGGACCACTGGAAGGAGGATTTTGTCCACTTTCTCAGTCTGGCTCTGTCTCCTCTTCACCTGCCGTAGTGGAGCTAAGCTAACTACGATGCTAACAGCTGTTAGCCAGGCACTGGACGAACGGACACAACAAAGGTATTTATGAGCTTATCTCACTCTGTAAATGATCGGGATAGGGCATGGGTTCAAAATCTTCGGAGTATTCCTTTAAGCTGCAGCACACAGATACGTCTGTCAAGGCCCAGATCGGAATCTTCCCCAATCCGGAATCGGCCGGCCCAGATCGGAATTCCAGTCTCGGCCGGCGAGAATGGAATCAAATGCATCTGGAGAGAGAACCATTTGATACAGAGACAAAATGAAAGCATTGTGAGACTCACAAGGACTTTACTGGACTGTTTTGCTGCATAATGAGAGATTAGAGAGAACAACTTTTTTTTGGTTTAAATGGAGAGCCTTGATAACACCCATTATAAACTCCAAAAACAACTGAAATTTTCACCAAACCTGAAAGCTCACAGTTTAAATTTGGCGGGAGATATTGAAATGAGGTTTTCACATCTGGACAGAGGCCAAGAATGGCAACATTTTGATATTTTAATGACATCTCTACATGAAAGTATGGCGAAGCACGATGGACTTGTTCAGGGATGATTTTTTTTCTTTTTTTTTCCATTTCATTTCTCATTTACAGGACAGAGGACATTTGAACTCCATTAAATATCACAATTATTTTCTGGATAAAGTTGCAAAATGAGCAAGTAGTTGACTCCAGGCAGATTTAAGAATGACCTTTAAATTAAGGAGACAAAAACCATTTTTGACTGCCCCTTCTGACTGCATCCCAGTGACACCGATAGTTTTTTTCGATCCCAAATGAGTTTAGTTGCTGCCAACCTCTCCGAGCGTGTCTGTTTATCAGACGATTTGTCATGTCCGTAAACACAGACTGTATCCCGTCCGTGCTCAGTAGACTCACTGTAAAGAACAAAGTCCCAGAAAGATCTCTACTGGACCATGTAAACACAGCACTGCTCAGAACATCACCGAGACCAAGCAGCTGATCTCAGTACGGCGTCAGTCATCCTAGAGAGGCTTGGCTTCAAGATGAACAGCATGAGGAGCCACAAGTCAGATTTCAAAGACAAGGGAGCTGTGGAAGGTGGAAGATCACCTCAGTGGTGGGGGAGATGATGGCTGATGGGCCACTTTGTGAAATACCAACTAACAGAAAAACACCATTGAAAGGACAAATAAAGTTAAAGTTGAAGCTGGAGGGGTGAGGTGTGATTCATTTTCACTGGAAACGTAGTCAAGTAATAAAAGAGCCCTCACCTTGAATCTTTGTGGTTGGTGAAACTGGATGGAAGCCTTATGCTTCAGGTTTGAAATTAGAGATCCATTCTTGACATAGCCTTCCTTATTGAGAACTTTCTTCTTGCCATTGACACAGCGGACAATGTTAATGTCCCTGTAGAACTGCAGACCCTGAGAACATAAACTCTGAAGGTCAGCCAGCTGAAACAGGGACTGGTAGTAGGAGGCCACAGCAGGATCAGACCTCTGCAGATGCAGGGGCTTCTTTTCCCAGTACTCTGCAAAAAACTGCTCAGTCCCAACAGGCTGGATGAGGCTCTCGAACAGGCTTTCTGGACTCTGGAGACCCAGAGGGGACCGAGTCTGGCTGCTTGTTACCCGGCTCTGTTTAGAAGGAGATGCCTCTTCAGCCATGTTTCTCCTCCCCACTTGGCGTTTCTTTGGCATTTTGACCTGAGGAAGCTAGAGAAAAGAAACAACCACATTAAAGACATCCTGAATTCAGATATGAAAGGTGATTTGTGGGTTTTGAACATACAGGTATTTAGCCAAGTAATTTCTGTACAAGCCTTTCTCATTTTTGAAGTAACTGTTGTCTTTCCCTCAGCTGCTTTTAGAACAACTTCAGACAATGACTAGGCCAGAGGTTAAACAGAAATCAGCCTGTAAAGATGTATGTGTACCTCTCAACACCAAATTTCATGTCATAAAAAATCCATTACATTTTATAAATGTTAATATTTTTTTACAAATTTTATGCCATCAGAGTTGCTAAACTCTCTGCTACAACTGAAATTCAGCTTCCTCACCATCTGATTCTCAACGTATCAGGAACTGTTCAAACACATTAAAACAGTTGAAGATGAACTTCACCAGAGTCCAGCTCACAGTGCCCAGACCAGAGAAGATTATTTCAAGCCACAAAAGCAATGTGAAACTATGAAATTTAATGTAAACACGGCCTGTCAATTGCAATATTAGAGAAGTGGAGAAGTAATGAAGCTGAGGAGAACAATATGCTAAAAGCTCATTTTTATTCCAACTATCCAACAATCAAAGGAGATGCTGCTGATCATGCTCCAGCAATCAGCCTGACTAAACTACTTTTTTAAAATCATTTTTATGAATTTCAATTAAGAATTTCCAAAAAAAAAAAAAAAAAAATCACTGCATTGTAAACTAATGAAACGCTGTTCAATCACTGAAGGAGTCCTGTTGGTCATCAAGTAGTTTACAAAATACTTTTTCATAATTTCAATATATTAATAACGTTCAATAATAACTAGCAATGAAACTCAACTTCACTGTAATGTAATGGGAAAACTGTTTTGTCGCAGTGCTGTAGTGTGATCAGCTGGAGACAAGAGAAGCTTGTAGTAATTTTACTGCACTAAGTAACTGATGGTACTGAGTATTTTGTGGCGGTATCTGTCTGCACTGCTGCAGCAGCTTGTAATTTGCAGACGGTCCCTGAACACCGCAGCATGTCTGCAAACAGAAATCATTTCTGCTGCTTGAAAGACAGATATTTTGATTCAAATTAGCTTATTGCGTATTATCACCTCACAGCGATGGCAAAGAGGCGTCCTTAGTGTGTTAATGGCGTTTTGTTGAAGAGTTATTGATGCCGAAAGTCTTAATCTCTGAATATCATGCCAACTTAGTTTGAGCGCGTTTCCTCCTTTTGTCGTTAGTATTTTAAGTTAATGTCTGATCCCTGAGTGTTTGCGATGACTTCAAAGTCCTCAGTTCCACTTACCTTCCTGACACTGCGGTCTCTGTCCCTCAATATGACTTTAAATGTATCCGACAAGAAACGTGTTCCAGCGCCAGAGGAGGAAGTGGCATAAACACTTCCGAGGTAAGACATTCCGCTTCGGGGTGCGTCATCTGCGACGCCATCTTGAACCGGGCAGTTTGCGCGTTTATACCGTTGACCACGCCCGCCGACAGGGGGGGGGGGGGGGGGGGGGGGGGGGGGGGGGCGCGCGCACAAACGAGTCTGCCGTCCTGTGCCCAGAGCTGGGGGGGCAGAACCGGTTAAATTAAGGAATACATTTTCAGAAACTTTTAAAACAAAAAGGCCTAAAACCTTATATTTGAGATACATAAATGGCTTTTCTTTTTTTTCCTTCTAACTGTCCCTGAAATTGTGGTTAAGAACTCCCACACCTCCAACACTAAAATGGTTTGGCCAATGCATCACAGATGATTCTGCCACAAGGAAAGTTCAGGGCATGGCATCTGGAGTTCAAATCTAAACATGTCCCAGCAGCAGTAGTTTTCATGGGAAATATTCATTTATTTCCTGTAGGACTGCGCAGTATACATGGTATGACAGTAGAAACGATAGAAATTTGGCCTCTGTAGAGATTTGTGCTCTGCCGTCATCTCACCTGATACAGTTTAACCGCTACTACGTAAATAAAATGTGCGGAAAATATCGTTCAATCCTTCTCTGTTGCTGAAAAATGGTGCGTCGCATCATTGAACATGTTACAGGTTCTTCTGGCGCCCCTCTTGCCTGCTAAACACTCCTTTTCTAACAGCATGCAGAGAAAGCCTGCGCTTCAGGGGCCATTCTTCTTCTGTGGTGTCTGTGTAAAAATAAGGTTGAACATGCAAACAGCACACCGAGTGACATGCATTGCAAATGCAGGGGATTTAAACAACTAACAAAATCCATTCAGAAACACTTCCATCACAGGTTTTACACTGCAATATTTATACCACAATATATGTAATGTCTGTCTGATGGTGTAAAATAACTTGACAGGACGACCAGATTCAGAGTAACAATGACTCAATCATTTAGTGAGTCTCGTCACACAGCGGACATCCTGCTAGTCTCCCCGTTACCGGTAGAGCCCACGCCATCACTTCAGAGGAAGGGCATCCAACCAGCTCAATACATACAATATATACCGTCACCGTGAAGGGATTTAAAGGTGCCGTAGGCAGGATTACCTTCGCAAGATGGCGATTTGACCCATCCAAGATGGCAATTTGAAACCCAGAGTTGTGCCCACTTCGGAGTTCTGAGCGGGGCCGGCAGTGTCACGGCCGCCTGCGCCGGCGGGTTGTTTCACCTGTGACCTTTTCACCGCGGGCCTGGGGTCAAAGCCTTTTTTTTAAGAATTACAGTAGAAACAGACGGTGTCAATCCGTGTATCATTCGTTCATTTGATATTCAATTAAGAATCAAAAAACAAAATATTGAAAAATGAGTCATTTTTCCTTTTTTTGTTTTTAAAATAAAACAAATAAACGAAAATTGGTTTGTTTTTCAGTATCCCGTTTGTTAAGACAGATCAAATAAAGGAAAGTTGAAATGCGGCCACAGAGCAGACTTTAATGTGATTTTTCAATTCCTTCGTTCTCCGTGACCCAGAAGTTCCATCGTCTGTGTTTTGGTTTTTGCCCGGCGTGAAAGTGGGACGGTCACCTCAACCTGTGGGTCAGTTTAAGTCCAGCACACTCTACAGGATGATCGGGCCGAATTTTGCCCGATCTTCTCCTCCCGACCGAAGCGGACAAGGTCCGGCTGTCGGGAGTATGCAAATGAGTTTGGGTCCGATCCTCCTCCGGTGTGCGGTGTGTTCAGAGAGATCTTTTCCTGTCGGAGCCTCTCTGATTTCCGATTGCAAATCCTGTGGTGTGTGGTGTGCGTTCAGGGTTGGGGAGTAACGGATTACATGTAACGGCGTTACGTAATCAGGATACAAAAAAAATGTAACTGTAATCCGTTACAGTACGTAAAAAAAATGTGTAATCTCGTTACAGGTATATCTGATAAAAACATGGATTACTAAACGAGATTACTTTTGAAAATCAGACGGAATATACCGGACATATGCGCCCTCCACAAACATTGCAACACTTTACGGCACAAACCACGGCACTATCATAGATATATAGAACGTAAACACAAACGTGCATGCGATTTTACTGCTGTTTTGGAGCGGTCACCCGCTCTAGTGGTATAGATCTACACTGAATCCCACAACAACCCGTGTTACCGTGGATTTAACCACCTGCCGCTTTAATCATGGCTGCTCCCAGAGAGAAAAATGCTTTCGCTAGCTGGAAACATCGGCATCATTTTGTATTTAAATCGGAGAAGGAACAGAACATATCTGTACAATGCAAGCTACGCCTCCCAGCGGTGAAAGTCCTGTCAACATCCAAGGACTCGATGTCAAACCTGAAAAAACATCTACAGGTATGATACACACGTGGATTCCACAAGCTAAAGTTAGATTAACTTGCTCACCTGTCTGTATCTGCCGATATGGCTACTTGTGCTGCTACTATATGGCTACCAGTGGAACGCAGCTTGAAACTGGTGGTGCTGAAAAACGGAGCATGTCAGTGCTGCGGTCCAGTTTAAAGCAACGGACCAGAGTCGCATCACATCCAGTGTGAGCCCAGCATTAGAGGATGTCTCGTTGTTGATATTAATTGGGGATGAGACACTTCCAAGTACACTTTTTAATTATTGATGTTGTGTATGTAGCTTTGAATAACCTTCAGTCACAGTAATATAAGCAAATCTGTAAGGCTGTGACCTTTTTAAATTGAAAATAACGTTTATTACCGAATTATTCTTATTAGTATTATTATTGTTGATTTTCATTAGCTTTTATTGTTATGACTTGCCATCCTAGACATTGTTACAGCTGAACAGTTCATAAAAAAGTTAATTGAGATTTAATTTTGCATTGTCTATTTTCCAGAGAAAGCACAAAAGTCACCTGCTTCTGACCACTGAAGTCCCTGACATGACAGAGCATCCCAGTGTATCGGGACAAGAACAACAAGGAGAGTCTCTGCATTCTACCACAAAACAAAGAAAGCTGGACCTTGGACACAACATATCTCAGCGTGTGGTCAGTAAACTGATACTAGAATTTGTGATCGACGATGTCCAGTCGTTCTCCTTGGTTGAGCAGCCATCCTTCAAAAAGCTCATTGAGGGAATCAGTGATGTGCAGGAAGACTCTGGTCAAACACATAGAGAAAGAATTTGCTGCGATGAAAGAAAGATTGACTGCAACACTTGAGAATGTGTCAGCTGTGTGCACCACAGCAGATTTGTGGACGGCACATAACAGGAGCTTCTTTGGCTTGACTTGCCACTGGATTGAGGAGCAGCCAAAGGAGAGGAGGTCTGCAGCTTTGGCTCGTGTCAGAGTGAAGGGACGGCATACTTTTGATGTCATTGCTGCAAAAATCAATGAAATACATGCTGAGTACAAAATACAACACAAAGTCAGGGCCACTGTCACAGACAATGGCAGCAATTTTGTCAAGGCCTTCGGTGAGTTTGAAACAGCTGGGGAGGAACCATCAGACGAGTCGGACGATGGAACAAGGTTCCTGGATGTGAATTCCATTCTAGAGGGAGAGGGAGAGGGAGAGGGAGAAGAGGACTTTCATGTCTTCCTTCCTCCTCATCAAAGATGTGCAGCACACACTCTCAACCTCATTGCTTCCAATGAAGTGAACAAAGCAGCATCTCGAGGGCCATCTCGGAAAGTGCACCGGAGCGCGATGGCTAAATGTGCTTCTGTCTGGAACAAGGCCCATCGGTCATCAGCAGCTGCAGAAGTAGTCCAAGATGTTGCCAACATGAGGACTTCTGTTCCATGTGTCACAGGATGGAACTCTGAATACACAGCCATTTCCAAACTGACTGGACTCACTGAAAATCAGCTGGGTGACATCTGAGGAAGGCTTGGGGTGACGAGGCTGCAGCCTCATGAGCTGGCATTTCTTCGGGAATATGTAGATGTGTTACAGCCCCTTGCTCAATCTACTGACCTCCTCCAGGGGGAAAAAACTGCTATCTTCGCTTCCTTATTCCAACCATCTTAAGTCTCAAGTCTAAACTCTCTGATAAAGTGCCCCATGTGAAGCACACAGCAAACATCATCACTGCAGTCTGTGAGGCGCTGGACAGACGCTTCAGGGCCATGCTAAGCAACCATGATGCCAAAATGGCGACAACCACTGTGCCAAAGTTCCGCCTTTGTTGGCTCCCTGTGGAGAAAAGGGAAGGCATGTGCAAAATAATGGCTCAAGAGGCCGCATCTTTGGAATCCAGTGCATCTCCTACAGGGAAGAAAGATGACACTGATGAGACTGATGGATCAGATGAAGACTTTTTTGTATGTCTGAAAAAAAAAACTGCTGAGAAAAGCACAGCTGAAGCTGAGGTACGACAGTTCCTGGATGAAACTGTGAAGACCATTGACTCCCTTCATGCTTTCCCTTTGGTTAAGCAGCTGTTCATTAAGTACAATACCACACTGCCTTCCAGTGCTCCAGTTGAACGTCTGTTCAGTTATGGAGGGAGCAGACTTACCTCATCTCGGAGCAGGATGTCTGATGAGCATATGGAGCAAGTCCTCCTCCGTTATAACAGACGGTTATGCACAATGTTAGCTTTTGACTGAACCCAGACCTAAAACTGGGTAACTACTGTTGCCTTCAGATCAGTCAACAACTGAGGGCAGCTCATGCTCTTTTACAATTAAGCTTTGCTTAGTTCTGCCTTTGTTGGTAATTGAACTTGGACCTTATTTATTTTATTGTTACATTTTTTTTTTTTGGAAAAACATACAATATATGCCTGATTTCTTCAAGAAAACATTGGAAACATTGAATTAGACATTAAAATACTAAGAGAGGCTTTTCTGTTCACAATGAAGGAAGATATTTTATGTTGTTTTTTTTTATAAGAGGGCATATTTTCTTTGTAAGCAGTACCGTTCAGTTCCGGTTACAAACTGCGATTGAGACTCAGTTGGCATAAGTTGTTTTCTGGTTTTCTCTTCTATTCTGGTTTCTATTGTTGTATTTTAAACACTGTGGAAGGGCACCTTGTCGCATTCACAGGTCATTTTTCGCTCATCTTTGTATGACTTGGTTGCCCTGGGGGGAAAAAAACACATTTTTTGTGAATACGAAAATATTTTCTGTGAACGTTCTAGCTATAACTGTTATAAGAATAAACATTTGACGTATTGAACGGTTTATTGTTATGCTTTTTTGATTCTTTATAAAATTTCAGTTTTACCTGATTTGTTACTGTGAGTTCTTGGTCAAAAGTCAACAGGTATTGAGTAATGTGAATACTATTTTGGGTTGCTGTGTATAAGACTTGTTAATACACTGAGCAGATGACACATTATTTGTTCTTGTTTTAATTTTTAGGTTTGCTGCGAAGTAATCTAAAAGTAACTAAAAGCATCCTGGTACATTACTTTTTAATTGCAGTAGTTAGAATAAGTTACTGATTACATTTTTGACAGGTAACTTGTAATTGTAACGGATTACATTTTTCAAGTAACCCTCCCAACCCTGTGCGCGTTGAGAGGCGCCGATCAGCTGAGAGCCGACCTGTCCACACCCTCGAAATAAAGCTCCTTGATTGGCTGATCAGCTCCGTCTCACCAAGGTGCTGCTGCTTAAAAAAAAATCCCCTCCCAGCTGTCAGAGATGGAGACATATGTTTGTGAAATATGTTATATATTATATACGCCCAGATGCCAGCCTCAAACCTGGGCGTGTTGCTCCAATGCGGCCATGGTGAATGGTAAAGGCCAGTACACACTACAGGATTTTTTTCAATCTTCCCTGATGCAGAGACCACACACTACAAGACAAAGGAGGACAGATCGCACCCGATCTTCCTCTCCTGATCTTCTAGTGTGTGTGTCGCTCTGGAACAGAACACACACCAGCAGATTCTTCTTCAGAGAATCGGCTCCTCACTCTTCCAAATCTGGCGTCGTCCAACGTGACTTTGTGCTGCTTCCCTTCATTCCTATGTTTACATTCACCTTCATTTTACATTCATTCACATTCATTCCCTCTGTTCATTCATTCACGTCGGCATCGCTCCTTCAGCGCAGACATCCCCCCCACCCCCAGCCCAGAATAGGGAAACATAGTTTGACATCATTTTCTTATATTTTACTCTCCACATTTGATAATAATTCAGCTTATTAAAGTGTGTGTTTTTTTGATTTTCACTCCCGAGTGTTGCAGTAGAATGAAGTTATTAGTAGCAGACTCTGACAAATGAAAGCTACTTTTTTAAATCACCAAATATCTTAAATCATTCTTTTTGTCCCCAGATTGGAAACTTTACACCAGAATAAAAACTTGTTGAGCTTTGATTAGGTCAGTTTAATTATACGTTGCTCTGTCTCTCTGAAGGCAGGGAAAGTTTTTTTCCCCCCATTCTTCCGTGATGGTTAATAATGGAGATTAATTCAAACATTGGGATTATTGCAGGACTGGCGGAGATGCAGAGGAATTAATCAGATTGGAGTTCGGGTCTGAATTTAGGAAATCCAGTTCATCCAGGAGCGATTGAGGATTAACCTCTCACTTTCTGTACTGCTTAGGAGTTCTGACTTTTCTCTTTCACTGTCATATAGTGAATATATTTCACAAACATATGTCTCCAGCTCTGACAGCTGGGAGGGGATTTTTTTAAGCAGCAGCATCTTGGTGAGACGGAGCTGTTACAGCCAATCAAGGAGCTTTATTTCGAGGGTGTGGACAGGTCGGCTCTCAGCTGATCGGCGCCTCTCGGAGCTCCACACACTACAGGATTTGCAATCGGAAATATTAAACATCTTCATTATCTACGATCTCCCCGTCCGACACCTCCCGAGAGGCTCCGACCGGAAAAAATCTCTCTGAACACACCGCACACCAGAGGAGGATCGGACCCAAACTCATTTGCATACTCCCGACAGTCGGACCTTGTCCGCTTCGGTCGGGAGGAGAAGATCGGGGCAAAATTCGGCCTGATCATCCTGTAGAGTGTGCTGGCCTTAAAGCTGGTGTCCGGAGTTTCCGTTCGTTTCCAACGTATGAATCATTTTTTTAACAGAGCTTCAATGTGTCAGTCTGGTTCGATACTACAATATAGTATTAGCATAAAGCAATATAAAAATGTATTTATCAGCCCCGCCTTCGTCTCATAGACCCCCATGTTATCCGAAAAAGCGCCGGTCAGCGTCAGCCAATAGATTTCGAGCTTCCGCATTCTCGTGTTGTCAATCAAAGTGTGGAGCAGCCAGAGAGCACGGCCCGGGCAGAGGAGAGTTAGCAACGCAGCAGCCGCCACGCTTACCTCGGATATATCCACTGTCTGCTGAACATCCACCGTAAACAGCTCAACATGGAGGATGCTGTAGGACTCAGAGGCTCTCATTTTCAAACTGACGAATAATAGCGTGCACAATTAAAGGGGCGTGGCTTGGTCGCTCATGAAAGCAGAGGGAGGGGGAACCTGAGATGTTGGATTAAAAAAACCCTTCTCTCTTTCAAAACTCCGGACACGAGCTTTAAACTGACCCACAGGTTGAGGTGACCCGCCCACTTTCCCGCCGGGCAAAAAACCAAAACACAGACGATAGAACTTCCGGGTCACGGAGATCGAAGAAATTGAAAAGTCACATTAAAGTCTGCTCTGTGGCCGTATTTCAACTTTCCTTTATTTGATCTGTCTTAACAAACGGGATATTGAAAAACAAACCAATTT
This sequence comes from Salarias fasciatus, assembly GCF_902148845.1. NCBI lineage: Eukaryota > Metazoa > Chordata > Actinopteri > Blenniiformes > Blenniidae > Salarias > Salarias fasciatus. The sequence goes on along the minus strand of NC_043754.1, from coordinate 27,885,001 downwards.
TCGTTTATTTGTTTTTATTTTAAAAACAAAAAAAGGAAAAACGACTCATTTTTCAATATTTTGTTTTTTGATTCTTAACTGAATATCAAATGAACGAATGATACACGGATTAGTGTCCTCCGTGGTGTTTTGATGATGTTATGTCCGACGAGGCAGGTCAATATGACTTCCTCATGTGCGTTCACGAAAAGCAGAGCTTTGAAGCACCGCCCCTCGACCAATCAGGATAGAGCCTCAGGGGCTCTTCTGATTGGTCAAACATACCAGGAGCGGTTGAGATTCCTTTTCAGCTCAGAACAGAGACAGATGGAAACGCTGCACCCTCGCGGTAGTGCAGTTATGCTACACTCCTAAAGGATTATCAATGGATACTCTAACATTTAATCCAAAGAAAACACAGAAAAATTAGCATTGACTAGCAAAATCCTGCCTACAGCAGCTTTAATTAACACTGATATGAATTTAAGGTCATACCGCCCAGCCCTAATTTCCTGCTAGCGTCAGTACAGATGAAGAGTGTATCTGGCAGCAACAGCTTATGTGCAGTTTGTTAATGTTAGCCATTAATGCAAATGCCTGTCACTTTGTCACGCCCTGTGCCCCTGCAGCCATGTGGGGGCGCTCAGGTCCTGATTTTGTTTGTCTGCCCTCACGTTCTCCTGCCTGCTCCTCTTGTTCTCCTGTCTGGTCTCCTGTCTCGTTAACTCCCTAATGTGCTGCACCTGTACTGTGCTCTTTATAAGCCCCGCTCTCCTGGTGTGTCTTGTCGGCTCCTTGCCTCCCTGCCTGTTCCGGTATCCTGTGTTCATGGCAATAAAAGACCTCTTGAGCTCCGCCTGGCTGCCTGCGCGTGGGTCCTTCCACCTCGCACCGTGACACACTTGTCTTTAGCAGAGAGAGATGTGAGGAGGGGAGAGGAGGGCAACAGGAGTGGAAGAACAGGGGAGAGGAAGACGAGAGGAGAGGAAGAGTGAGGGAAAAGTAGAGGTCCATTTGTGGGGAGGGATGGGGGGGGGCATCTAACATGTCTTGTCCCGGGCCCAGGCAAAACTGTCAGCTGGCCTGCCACTGACAGCAATGTTCCCTCTATAGACTCAGTCGCTGTGCTCCGGTATATCCTTCCGCGGAGCACTATGCTTATATAGATCTGTGTTTATTAAAACGTTATTTTAATGGATTGAAAAGAAAACACATCTTTTAAAATGTTTTATAACCATTCTGATTTACTTCACGTGCTAACACGCCGTCCCCTGGACCACTGGAAGGAGGATTTTGTCCACTTTCGTCAGTCCGGCTCTGACTCC